>NC_043005.1:17516323-17526323 GCF_006345805.1 Octopus sinensis | reverse complement strand
GAGGAGAGAGAGAAAGAGGAGAGAGAGAGAGAGTAGAGAGAGAAAAATAAAGATTTCAAATTTTGGCACAAGGCCAGCAATTTCGGGGAGGAGTAAATCGATTACATCGACCCTAGTGCACAACTGGTACATATTTTATCGACCCAGAAAGAATGAAAGGCAAAGGTCGACCTCGGCGGAATTTGAACTCAGAACGTAACGGCAGACGAAATACCTATTTCTTTATTACCCACAAGGGGCTAAACATAGAGGGGACAAACATGGACAGACATAGGTATTAAGTCGATTATATCGACCCCAGTGCTTAACTGGTACTTAATTTATCGACCCCGAAAGGATGAAAAGCAAAGTCGACCTCGGCGGAATTTGAACTCAGAACGTAACGGCAGACGAAATACCTCTAGGCATTTCGCCCGGCGTGCTAACGTTTCTGCCAGCTCGCTGCCTTACTCACCAGTTTAATATTGGCTTAGAACCGGACTAATTATTTTATGTAGCTATGCAGTTGTGATCAGACATTGAACCTTTTACAATAGCTTTACCTTTGAAACAGCGAAATATTCAGTATGTGATAGGAGGAGTGAGAGAGGACTGCACCATACTGGAGCAATTGGAAATGAAAGCCTTATTCAAGGGCACAATACGGCGATGGGTCTAGCAATTGAACCCGCGACCTTATGACAGCGAGCCGAACACCCTAAAAACTCGGCTACGCGCCTTCACAGCACACACTAATGCCGTGACACAGAAAATAGACAGACGCCTCCAATACTTGATCTAGGCTACTCTTCTGATCAACCTCGCAAATCCTCTGACATTTAATCAATATTAATAGTTTCTTAGTGGAGGCACATGGCCTAGTAGTTAGAGCAGCGGACTCGTGGTCGAGGGATCGCGGGTTCGAATCTCAAACCGGACGATGTGTGTGTTTATGAGCGAAGTACCTAAACTCCACGCGGCTCCAGCAGAAGGTAATGGCGAACTTCTGCTGACTCTTTCGCCACAACTTTCTCCCACTCTTTCCTCCTGCATCTTGCAGCTCACCTGCGCCGGACCGCCGTCCCGTTCAGGTGTGGAACCTATACGCCAAGGAAACCGGGAAACCGGCCCTAATGGGCCAACATGGCTCGAGAAGGAACAAACAAACAATAGTTTCTTAAGGCGCGTGGCTTAGTGGTTAGTGCATTCGGCTCACGACCGTAACGTCGTGAGTTCGATTCCCGGCGGCGCGTTGTGTCCTTGAGCAAGACACTTTATTTCACTCAGCTGGCAGATATTAGTTGTACTTATTTCAAAAGGCCAGCCTTGTCACATTCTTGTCACGTTGAATCTCCCTGAGAACTACGTTAAGAGTACATGTGTCTGTGGAATGCTCAGCCACTTGCACGTTAATTTCACGAGATGGAACACTCTTCGTCGTAGACGACGGAGTACCAGCCAGAGAAAGATAAGTTGTGTTCCTTATATTAATACAAAGTAATTCATACGTTATACAATTCAGATGATGACCATATTATGCCGCATAAGAAAGTAGTATCTTGAAAATTTTTGGGAAGCTGCTGATCACCTATGTAATGCTATGTAATAATATTTTCGGTCACCACTTGGCTGAAATATATTTTGTATTTAAACATGATTACTTTCTAAATTTGATGTGAAGTAATGGTCTCAGGGGATCTTTTCGGTTTGAACGGCATTTTTAACATAATTTCTAGGTAACTAAAAAATTTTAAACTTCGTATACTGGTAGAATGTGTTTATAAAACATCTTTTTCTTTTGGCTTTATTGAGAAAATTCTATTGTTTGTAAGATATTTGTTGTTTTTTTTCTTCAATTTCTACAATTTCAACCAATCAGTGACGTCCATTGAGGTAAAAAACATTCTGTGCCGTATGAATATGTCCCTCGTTTAAGAAACAGATTGGGTTTATTTACATTTGAGAAGAAAAAAAGATACCCATCTCCCACCCTAACCCTAACCAACCCTAACCCTAAAACAGATTGAAATGCAATAGATCGATACTAGGGTCATAATTATGGGTGACAATTTCATATGACACCGCTAGAAAAAACTGCCGTTGAAACCGAAAAGATCCGTCTCAGGTCCAAAAGAGGTTAGAAATCCTCGTCAATTCCGGAATATTTCTCATATTTCGGAGACACATACAAAAACATAGCTTTTTGTTGGTATGTGAAGTGTTCCTCATTTAAGTTTTTGTTGCGGTAGAAACGTTAGAACACTTGTGGTGACAGGCGATGTATTCTCATAATTTGAGTAATTCTCGAAGAGAATATTCTCAGCAGGATTTGAGCTCAGAATGTAAAGAGCTGCAAGAAATGCCACTAACCATTTTGTCCGACGATTCTTATTTCTTATTCCTTTATTGCCCACAAGGGCAGAAACCGAGGCTAGGCGAATGGCACTGCGAGTGCCACCTTGCTCTCAAGCAACTCTGCCGTCCAGGACCAAACTTGTGAGACTTCAACTCCACAAAGGCATTCTATAGAGGATCAGTGGAGGGAGGTGTGATGGCGTTCTTGGGCAGGATCTGGGCATTGACGAGGAATACCTGACCCGCCTGTCCAGGACAACTTTTGGACCGGGACCAATGGACAATCACCAAAAATCCCTGGTCTGGCAGTGCTATCGAGAAGCATTACCCGTTTGGGATAACCTCTACAGGCACGATTCGAGACGCACCGGAGAGGGGACAAACAAGGACAAAGGGATTAAGTTGGTTACATCGACACCAGTGCATAACTGGTACTTATTTAATCGACCCTGAAAGGATGAAAGGCAAAGTTGACCTCGGCGGAATTTGAACTCAGAACGTAACGGCAAACGAAATACGCTAAGCATTTCGCCCAGCGTCCTAACGTTTCTGCCAGCTCGCCGCCTTCACACACACATGCACACGGGCGCGCGCGCACATTATCTGAATGACACTATTTTCGATAGAAACGTTACAACGATATCTGATGATTCACATGTTTCAGTGCTGTGTTTGTACTTATATTTGCACTGTTGCTCACATTTATGAATGGTTTCTCCTATTGTTTTTATGCTTAGTTTTCTATCTATAATGATAAACGCGAAATTATGTCTGTTCAGGACCTCTGTGTTTGCTCTACATAGGCCTATTATACCTTTTCGGAATCAGAATGAGGATCTTTTCGGTTTGAACGGCAGTTTTTTCTAGTGGTGTCATATGAAATTGTCACCCATAATTATTACCCTAGTATTGATCTATTGCATTTCAATCTGTTTTAGAGTTAGGCTTAGGGGTGGGGGGAAGGGTATCTTGTTTTCTTCACAAATGTAAATAAACCCAATCTGTTTCTTAAACGAGGAACATATTCATACGGCACAGGATGTTTTCACCTCAATAGACGTATTTGATTGGTTGAAATTGCAGAAATTGAAGAAAAAAACAACAAATATCTTACAAACTATAGAGAAAAATATGTTTTATAAACACATTCTACCAGTATATGAAGTTTAAAATTTTTTAGTTACCTAGAAATTATGTTAAAAACTGCCGTTCAAACCGAAAAGATCCCAGAATGATACCGGGATTGAAAATCTGCTCTTCATTTGGTTCTTGAACATGTAGCATTGAGATCTGATTTAAAAGCATTTGGGTTGCTATTTTTAGCAGGTAAAGCTTGGTCGATTCCCACCATGCTGGCTGGCGTTTGTCAGATGACATCACAGATCAAGGGGGAGATAAATTACATTCGCTTTGTTAATTTTACGTCGAGATAAGAACTTTGGGACAAATTGGCCAACAGTTAGAATTCAATTTGGGATTGGAACAAAAGAATGATGGCATTACAGAATCAATTCTCATCCATCCTTAACCTCTGATCAAACACCACCAGGGCATATAGTCATTATAGACGTATTATAGTCATGCTATTTAGCTCCCCTTAGTTTTGGGCTGCAGTTCCAATTGTGGAAGCACTCCGTCAGTTACGACGATGAGGGTTCCGGTTGATCCGATCAACGGAACAGCCTGCTCGTGAAATTAACGTGTAAGTGGCTGAGCACTCCACAGACACGTGTACCCTTAACGTAGTTCTCGGAGATATTCAGCGTGACACAGAGAGTGACAAGGCCGGCCCTTTGAAATACAGGTACAACAGAAACAGAAAGCAAGAGTGAGAGAAAGTTGTGGTGAAAGAGTACAGCAGGGATCACCACCATCCCCTGCCGGAGCCTCGTGGAGCTTTAGGTGTTTTTGCTCAATAAACACTCACAACGCCCGGTCTGGGAATCGAAACCGCGATCCTACGACCGCGAGTCCGCTGCCCTAACCACTGGGTCATTGCGCCTCCACTGCAGTTCCAATTAGCCTTCCGCAGGAGCTAGCTTAAAAGTTCGCATGGGGTGCCACTTTTAAGCTAGTCATTAGTAAAACTGTCGGCATTTTTGATGACACGTGTTAATAACTTTGATGTGTATTCAAACGGAATGCTTACTTGAGACTCGATCAGAATCGAAAAGCGATTAAAGGTGTTCATTATTTTCATCAATCTTCAGAGAAATAGGAAAGTTTAGCATGTTTATATGTCTTCTGCGTAGGCTTACACATAGACCCCCCACCCACGTACGCTCTCACTGTTTGTCTGTCTCTGTCTGTCTGTCTGCCTCTCTCTCTCTCTCTCACACACACACACATATGCATGCACGCATGCATCACACATGTATTTATGTTCACATGTATACATGCATGCAGGCCTGGTTGTCATTGCATGTGTGGGCTTGTACGTTTTTTCTAATATATGTACCTGTAAAATGGCTTCAAATTTTTGCACAAGGCCAGCAATTTCGGGGGGGGGGGGGGGTAAGTCGATTACATCGATATCAGTTTTCAACTGGTACTTTTTTTTTTATCGATCCCAGAAGGATGAAAAGCCCAAATCGATTTCAGCAGAATTTGAACTCAGAACGTAAAGACGGACAAAATGTTACTAAGCAACGATTCTATTCGTTCGCCACCTTAAAAGTACGTTTGCAAGTCTACACAGAGTGCCATTAATCACCAAATTAGTGGTCTTCTTCCAGGTTTTGTAAAGCACTGCACCTGAAGATTGATGCAGTGACAGTTTGTTACATATGAACTTACGCATACATTTGCATGGATTCAACGATGAGTATTTTGCTTGTTGGATCAACTGATTTCCTTATTCAGTCTCTTACATTATAGGCGCAGGAGTGGCTGTATGGTAAGTAGCTTGCTTACCAACCACATGGTTCCAGGTTCAGTCCCACTGTGTGGCACTTTGGGCAAGTGTCTTCTACTTTAGCCTCGGGCCGACCAAAGCCTGGTGATTGGATTTGGTAGACGGAAACTGAAAGGAGTCCGTCGTATATATGCACATATATATATATATATATATATATATATATATATATATATATATATATATATATATATATATATATATTATATATATATATGTATGTGTGTGTATATGTTTGTGTGTCTGTTCCCTCCCCCGCACCGCTTGACAACCGATGCCGGTGTGTTTACGTCCCCGCAACTTAGCAGTTCGGTTAAAAAAAGACCTATAGAATAAGTACTAGGCTTACAAAGAATAAGTACTGGGGTCGATTTGCTCGACTAAAGGCGGTACTCCAGCATGGCTGCAGTCAAATGACTGAAACAAGTAATATATATATATAAGATATATCTTATATCTCTTTTACTCTTTTACTTGTTTCAGTCATTTGACTGCTGCCATGCTGGAGCACCGCCTTTAGTCGAGCAAATCGACTTATTCTTTGTAAGCCCAGTACTTATTCTATCGGTCTCTTTTTGCCGAATCACTAAGTGACGGGGACGTAAACACACCAGCATCGGTTGTCAAGCAATGCTAGGAGGACAAACACACTCACACACAAACACACACATACATACACACATATATATACATATATACGACAGGCTTCTTTCAGTTTCCGTCCACCAAATCCACTCACAAGGCATTGGTCGGCCCGGGGCTATAGCAGAAGACACTTGCCCAAGATGCCACGCAGTGGGACACTGAACCCGGGACCATGTGGTTGGTTAGCAAGCTACTTACCACACAGCCACTCCTGCGCCTATATATATATATATATATATATATATATATATATATATATATATCTGTAAAAGAGAGTATATGAAAAAGAGCTCAGCATTTCCCCAGAAACGTGTACACTTAAAGCTATCCTTCAGTAGAACAAACGATCCGCAACGAGCAATAAAGCTGACATTTTGAAATACAAATAAAATCCATTGGACAAGCATTCGGTCAGGTTCTGCCCAGTCTGTTTTATGCAGAGATGGTTTATTTGTAACAACGAGGTTATTGTAAAAGACACTTGTTCAGACTGACATGGATAGTGGCATCGAACGCGAAATCTCTAAGTATGAAACGATCATTTTCATCCACTCAGCCATGGCTACACGTATGGAAATATTAGTCTTACAAATTTCATTGACAATAAATTTCAATGATGATTTTATTATCTTGTCTGATACATTTTTACATAACGGTAGAGAAAATGTGAAAATGTCAATGCCCTGACTCCTCATCTTGAATCATGATAGACTATACTTGCTCAAAGTACACACAAACACACACACACACACACACATGTATTTATAGAGATATATGTCTGTATGTCTGTATGAATGGATATATATGTGTGTGTAAAATATGCGACCTTAGTTAATTGTGCCGTCGGCGTCTAGGAGGTGGAGTCTTTCGTCTCGTTTCACTGTCGTATGTTTCTTTTCAACGTCATTGAAAGCCATGGTAATGGAGGTGTAATTTTAGAATAAAAGGTGATTAAACTCGATAACGTGTTAGTGGCCGCTACAAACACACACACAGATAGATAGATAGATAGATAGATAGCTAGATAGATAGATAGATAGATAGATAGATAGATAGATAGATAGATAGATAGAGAGATAGATAGATAGACAGATAGATAGATAGAGAGATAGAGAGATAGATAGAGATAGATAGATAGATAGATAGATAGATAGAGAGATAGATAGATAGATAGATAGATAGATAGATAGATAGATAGATACATACATACATACATACATACATACATACATACATACATACATACAGTGTGGGATATATAATACACTGCCTAATTAGCAATTTTGAGAAAGTAGGCTTCTCAAAACCAGAAAGGAGAAAGATAATTCGAAGACTACAGATCCAATCTATCACTGGAACTGTAAATATTTGTAAAACTTTCCAGAATTTTAACATTTAAATATATATGAGTATGACTAGATTTGCAAGATATGCATGAGAATACATACATAATGCAAAACACACAAATCTGCACATGTACATACATGGTGGCTGCCCCCTCGTTATCAAGTATGGCCATTGCACGAAGCTTAATCAATGTTGTTATCGTGCAATGCCTGTGCAAGAAGATTGTTTTTAAAGTGAGGAAAGGCTGTGCACTGAGTCAATCCCACTCACTAAGCAACAGCAGCCATAATCCGAAAAGAAGAACAAGTCAACATCATCGGTAACCACTGAGCCGCAGGTTTTTTGTCAGAGTTATCCCAGTTACCTGAGTTACCTTCTCCCAGAAGGATGCCCTAACAAAGGCTAGGAATCCTTCTCTCCCAATGGTTTAACCGCACGATCGGGTATTCAGTCCGATTATTTCTATGTCCACCACGCTCATGATACAGTCCTAAGACATTTATTGGATGGCCGTTGACTCCCAAGAGTTCCTCCGCCCTTTGACGGGTTTTGATTTTCATCCCGCAGGGTGTCCAATAAACACCCTCCTCACCAAGCAAGCTTGGTTGGGTTGCCGGTTTAGTCGCCGACGACCCAACCATGCAACAGGTTGTACTGGGTTACATGTTACCAGTAGCACTCGAAAGTGACCTGACATACATACATATATACATACATACATACAGACATACATAAATACATACATACATACATACATACACATATACATACATACATACATACATACATACATACGTACGTACATACATACGTACGTACATACATACATACAAACAAAAATACCCTGTTGTTCATGTTCAAATTCCAGGGAAGGAACCATGGATCTAGGTTAGAAACCAGTTCTTTCTCTATTGGCAAGGAATCTTGAAATAAAACTGAACAATGACATACATATATGTGCGTGCCCGTGCGTGTGTGTGTGAACATGGGTTTGTATATATGTATATATTTATGTATTTTTGTAGGATTTCTGAGTACCTCATTTCTTCTAATATATAATACCTGTACATCATCTCCAAAGCTTCTAATATATATTCTCCCCCCACTCTCTCTCTCCCTCTCTCTATCACAAGCACAATCAAACACACAGACACAAACCTGTCACTTTACCACTAGAGGTATTTGGCATTTATCCCCCACACAAACAATCACGCACACACATACACACACATAGACACGAATGCAGTTATATACATACACACACATAGGCACTCAATCTCATTGGCAGAAACAAACAACAACGCATCACCATACATACAACTTGCACTCTGTCACCCCCCTATTCTTAGATCTTTCCCCTTCCAACCATTATTGAACTCTTGAACTTTTTAGAATCTTATCCATCCAACCAATTTTGACGTCACTGCTTATAACGGAATATTTTAAAGAAACACTCATTATCATTATGGACTCCGTGTGGGCAGTCATCTAAAAGTTTTTGTTCATCATGATGCTGACATAAGTTCCTTGTCTTTCCTGATGAGAAGACGGCATAATGCACCCTTTATTCCTTCGGAATTAGGAATATACAGTCTTCGAAACATATGTCGAGAATAAAGGAATTTTGTTAAATCGCCGTTCGACTCCATTCTCTCATTTATCTATAGTAAAAAAAACACACAAATTTCCACACGAAAGCACGTGATCTCTGCCCTTGGCATGTAGCTTCAACCGTGCTTTCTGACGTAAATTTGCTACCCGGGTATCGGTTAACCGAATTATCCATACTAGGATAATTCATTCAACTACTTAAATATATATATATATATATATATAATAAATATTAGGGAATAAATCCAAACCTCGCCAAGAGAAATATTTAAACCACCTGATGAATGACTGTGACTTGAAAATTTAAAGAAATTAACAGCCATGAAACGATCGTAGTGATATATTAATTATATTTTTTAATATTTTTGATATATATTTAAATAATATAAATTAAATAATCTTATGTATTTGCTTAAGTTTTTCATTGTATGATTTGCCTAATAGTGGTTTTGTCTCTAATTTAATATAATATATATATATATATATATATATATAATATATATATATATCTATATATATAATTATATATATATATATTTATAATTATAGAAGGAGCTTCTACAGGACTAGTACTGTTTCATTCAAGAGAATCTTCAGGAAGCTATTTAACAAGAATTGTATTAGCATTTATACATTTAGGCAGGTTTAAAGGAGTGGTGGTGGGGGACTTTTTTGGGGGTAGGCATAGCGCAAAATATCATACTTGGGGGAGTGGTCAAGGAGTCAGTGGTAAGTTAGATGAAAGAATAGATAAATAAAAAAATAAAAAAATAAAAAAAAAAATAAAAATAAAAAAAAAAAAAAAGAAAAATAAAAAATAAAATGTGTGCACATACATACATAACACATATACATACACACACACATACGTACACATGTGTGCCTATACATACCTACACATACACACATACACATACATACACATATATTATATATATACATACACACATATATATATATATATATATATATATATATATATATACATATATATATATATACACAATCCAATACAGGCCCATTCCCTAATTTTAATTTTATTATCTTCATTTATTACTTTGTTATCTTTGATCGCTAGAGCTAATCCTGGCGATCGCAGCATGTCCAAATTTGTCTGTCTACTAGAAGGCAAGTACTCGTTCCCACACG
>NC_043005.1:17509084-17516223 GCF_006345805.1 Octopus sinensis | reverse complement strand
GCTCTGGCTAATTCTTGAGAGCATTTTATATCACAAATCGCAAGTTTTGAACTACAAAAATATCGACCGTTTTGAAAACGGTTTTTTTTTTGCTTTTCCCATTGTATATCATTCATAAATATTTCATACACATTCGCATTTGATACTATAGTTAAAAAAAAAAAAACCAACTAAAATGTTTATTATTACAATGGGATCTGAACGGCAGTTTTTTCTAGCGGTGTCATATGAAATCGTCACCCATAATTATGACCCTAGAATCGATCTATTGCATTTCAATCTCTTTTAGGGTTAGGATTAGGGGTAGGGGAAGGGTATCTTTTTTTTCTTCACAAATGTAAATAAACCCAATCTGTTTCTTAAACGAGGGATATATTCATACGGTACAGAATGTTTTTTTTTTACCACAATGGACGTCATTGATTGGTTGAAATTGCAGAAATTGAAGAAAAAAACAACAAATATCTAACAAACTATAGAATTTTCTCAATAAAGCCAAGAGAAAAAGAT
The DNA here is from genome assembly GCF_006345805.1 of Octopus sinensis. Taxonomy (NCBI): domain Eukaryota; kingdom Metazoa; phylum Mollusca; class Cephalopoda; order Octopoda; family Octopodidae; genus Octopus; species Octopus sinensis. Next base: position 17,515,713 of record NC_043005.1, on the reverse strand, counting down.
GTTTTATAAACACATTCTACCTGTATGCGAAGTTTAAAATGTTTTAGTTACCTAGAAATTATGTTACAAACTGCCGTTCAAACCGAAAAGATCCTTGCTATGGATAGAAAAGGATAAATATGCTTTTTTTCAGCGATCCCCATTTTTGGGAGTTTCGAATAATTTATCATAATTTCCAAAATAATTCACATATGAAGAAAATTTAAATACTATATATTATTTTAACTTCTAAGACAAAAAAAAAATGAGTAAAAAATTTGGCAGTTAATGGGTTAAATAATAAGTCGCGATAGGTGAACCGCAATATGAAGAGGGCTTACTGTATTTGTATATAGATTTATATAATCCTAGGATCTTTTCGGTTTGAACGGCAGTTTTTAACATAATTTCTAGGTAACTAAACAATTTTAAACTTCGTATACTGGTAGAATGTGTTTATAAAACATCTTTTTCTCTTGGCTTTATTGAGAAAATTCTATGGTTTGTAAGATATTTGTTGTTTTTTTTCTTCAATTTCTGCAATTTCAACCAATCAGTGACGTCTATTGAGTTAAAAAGCATTCTGTGCCGTATGAATATGTCCCTCGTTTAAGAAACAGATTGGGTTTATTTACATTTGTGAAGAAAAAAAGATACCCTTCCCCCACCCCTAATCCTAACCCTAACCCTAACCTTAAAAGAGATTGAAATGCAATCGATCGATTCTACGGTCATAATTATGGGTGACAGTTTCATATGACATCGCTAGAAAAAACTGCCGTTCAGACCGAAAAGATCCTAATCCAATCTAGTACATAATATTCTATAATTATAAAAATAATTATAATTAAGGGTCAGCCAATTTAGAAACTCTTTTTTTCTAAATTCGGTGCGTGGCGAAACAATTAGCTGACCCCTGATTATAATTATGTTTATAAATATAGAATATTTGAATAATTTTTACCTAAAAAGGTTATTTTAACGTACCGAACTCCTTGGTGAAACTATTAATTAATTTTACCTTTTTATTATTATAATATATAAACTGCGCTAATTTAGCTTTTTCTCGGTAGATTGAACAAAATCGATGAATAATCTTTATCGATTTTCGAATCTTATTTGGTTCTCATAAGAGGCATTTACAACAATTTGGACAATAACAGAAAAACAAGCGGCCAATCTTAGAGAAACAAGCAGTCCATCTGTTTATATACTCACCAATTGCAATAACTACAGAAAAAAACTGGTGCTACTAATTTGCATATGCCAATGTTAACTCTTTATTTTAAATACCAGGGTCCTGTCAACGGGGATCCAGGTCTACTCCACACAGTATCAAGGTATTGATATAGTATATAGTTTAAGGCGGCGAGCTGGCAGAAACGTTATAGCACGCCGGTGCGAAATGCGTAGCCGTATTTCGTCTGCCGTTACGTTCTGAGTTCAAATTCCGCCGAGGTCGACTTTGCCTTTCATCCTTTCGGGGTCGATAAATTAAGTACCAGTTACGCACTGGGGTCGATGTAATCGAATTAATCCGTTTGACTCTCCTTGTTTGTCCCCTCTGTGTTTAGCCCCTTGTGGGTAGTAAAGAAATAGGTATTTCGTCTGCCGTTACATTCTGAGTTCAAATTCCGCCGAGGTCGACTTTGCCTTTCATTCTTTCGGGGTCGATAAATTAAGTACCAGTTACGCACTGGGGTCGATGTAATCGACTTAATCCTTTTGTCTGTCCTTGTTTGTCCCCTCTGTGTTTAGCCCCTTGTGGGTAGTAAAGAAATAGGTATAATATAGTATATGCAACCTATCTTGTTCATATATAAACAGGGCTAATTTAACTCGATTAAATTTACTCACAAGACATTGTGTCGGTTCGGAGCTATTGTAGGAGACACTTGCCCAAGGTTCAGTCCAATGAGATTGAACCTAAAACCGCGTGGTTGTAAAGCTAACTCCTTAACCTCACAGCCAAGACTGCCTAATTGATAATTCATTATTTATCATTTAACTCGTTAAAGACACTCTGGCTGGAAATAAATCACTCGTGGCTCAATTTCATAAAAAATGAGTTAGAAGATTCACGACTGTGTGGTTAAGAAGTTCGTTTTACAAATCTGCTGTTTTGGGTTCAATATCAAACGGGTGCACCTTGGAAAGGTATCTTGTTCTATTGCCTCGTGTTGATCAGCTCCTTGTGAGTACAACCTGGTTATTGTTTCTACTGCACCACGTCAATAAGCCCTCATTGAGTAGAACTAACTTCGAAGACGTTCCAGTTGTGACCATCCCATCTTTTACCTACGTGCAAACCACATCATCCTATCTTCTAATAAAATAAAATAAACCCCAAAGCAAAAAAGCCCAGTACCTGGCGCCGACTTGTTTTGACTAAAACTCTTCAAAGCGGTGCCCGATCATGGCTGCATCCAATGACTTTAACAAGCAAAAGAGAAAAGATGAAAGATAATAAATGAAGAAATAATAAATAAAAACCTCCGAAATTACGACGCTTTGTAATGTCTGGAATGCTATTCTACGTTTATATTAGACGAGAACGGGCAGGAAATACAGAGATAAATTTGTTAAATATAGTGCAGTGTCATTATTTGATGGGTCAACATTTCAGAGACCCTTTTCCCCCATTGGCACTGATCCCTATGAAGCCAAACACCGCTGCCAGCCAAAGACGATTTCCTGTTCGCTTTAACAGCCGTGGGATTTACTTTAATCAGTTATCAACAGCAAAAGAATGTGACGAAGTAACCGAAAGAGCTAAAGTTTTGAAAGGGTCTGTTTTGCACGCACGCACGCACGCACACACACACACACACACACACACACACACACACACACACACACACACACACACCACATACACACACACACACACACAAACGTACGTACAGAAAATGAAATAGATTGGTAGATGTGTATTTGTTTTGCAAGGTATGTCGAGAAAGGTTGAGCGGGGTAGATTTGCCAATAATTAATTACTATCATCAGTCAATTACTTTTTCACTAATTAGTAAATTAACAAATCAATTATTTAATGATTCATCAATCAAAAAGTTAAGTTTACGATTATCACTCGACTAATATAATAAAAAGAAGCGAAATACAACTAGTGTGTGATATAGTTGGCAAAATGACCTTCCCAAAGGGCAACAAACCGATCCTTTCTCTATTGGGAAAAAAATCTTGAAATGCAATTAAATAATAACACACACACACACACACACACACACACACACACACACCACACTCACACACATATATAAATATATACATAATACATACGTACATTCATGTTTGTCTTCATATATGTAAGACTTGCATATATATTATTTATATTATTTCCAATTGACGGATTTTTGTCCTCATCTTGTTTGTTGTTAACACAACATTTCGACTGATATACCCTCCAGCCTTCATCAGGTGTCTTGGGGAAACTTCGAACATGGGTTCTCATTCCTAAGTTGTTTTTCGATGTTGTTGTTGTTGTTGTTATTGTTTTTTGTTGTTGTTGTTGTTGTTTGTTTGTCTCTTCTTCTTCTCTTCTTCTTCTTTTCTTCTCTTCTCCTTCTTCTTCTTCTTCTTCTCCTCTTCCTTCTTCTGTTTAATGTTGGTCGTTGTGTACTAACCTGCATATATATATATATATATATATATATATATATATATATATATATATATGTGTGTGTGTGTATATACTACACATATATACATACACACCATATACACATATACATGTGTGTATGTGTGTATATATATATATATATATGTTGTGTATGAATATATGTATGTATATATAATTTAAAAATAGGATAAAATCTTTATAAGAGTTTATCAAGTAGTTTTCCATAAATCAACTATCGTAAAAATTTTATGATGACCTCACATTTTCTATGTATATGTGTGTACCTTAAAAGACGTCAATCATCACGACACACACCTTCACTCACTCACTCTATCTCTCTTTCTCACCTGCTTTCTCTCTCACATACACACGCGCAAGCACGCACGCACGTACGCACACACACACACACACACACACACACCACACACACAACACACAAACATGCACACACACGTCCGTTTCATATATCTCTTTCAATTTCTGCTCTCTGCAAATAAAATTTTTACGGATACAACTGCTTACAAAAATAGGGATTAATGTATAATTTTTATTCTATGTTCATAATTTAAATCAGTGTCTTAATGATTAGACAGTTTGTCCAATAGAATAGCTCTCAGAAACAGACTACGTACAAATTCGTTCTTCACATCTCCTGAAACTGTTTTTTGACAAGTGGTGGGGGAGTCAGGAAATTTTCGTACAGCTGGAGGCTCCAATCGAAAACAGGGGGTCCGAAATGATAAGGTTGAGAAACGCTGTTATAGATTATATATATAATATATATATATATATATATATATATATTATATATATATATATATAAGATATATATATATAATATATATATATATATATATATATATATGTTATATATATATATATTATATAGAGAGAGAGAGAGAGAGAGAGAGAGAGATAGATAGATAGATAGATAGATAGATAAGATAGAGAAGATAGATAGATAGATAGATAGTAGATAGATAGATTGATAGATAGATACATAAAACTTACTTATATGTATGTATATATGCATAAAACTTACTTATATATGTATGTATATATGCATATATACATACATATATGTACATACCTACATATATATGTATATATATACATGCATATATGGGTACAAGACATAAAAAAAAACGTTGAACACAATGAGAAATGAAAACATAAAAACAAAAACATAGAAAACAAACTTATTTTCGAACAACGAAAAACAAACAAACAGAGAAACGAGACATACAACATAAAGAATATTCCTCTTCTTCAGTTCTCCCTGTTTCATCTACTCTGTGTTACGAAGGCAAGGACAAGACGCGACTTCGTTGAAACAGTCCTTCCCGCAAAGCCAATTAAATAGAATTTGGGATTTTTTGCGGAGGGTGAAAGTGGTAACAAGAATAGGACAGTGAGAACAATACAGTAAAAACAACGTATATATATATACATATATACACACAGACGGGTACTACATGAGTTCCTGCATCGCTAAAAATAGAAGTCAAAAATACTTCTGTACCTCGACTTTATTGTTCACTGGATTTTTTTCTACCATGCCTGTATGTATTTTGTGACTTTTCCGTGGCACAAATGTATTTTGACTTCTATTTTTAGCGCAGGTACTCATGTAGTTACCTTTATATATATATATGTATATATATGTATATATATATATATATATATTATATATATATTATTTTATATTTTTTATATTTATATTTTGTATTAATTAATTTTATTTCTATGTATTGACTTATGATTTTCCTTGTTTGATTTGCCTAAAAGTGGTTTTATCTCTAATTTAATATAATATATAATATAATATAATATAAATAATATAATATAATATATATATATAAACCTGGCTTCATCAAACCAAGCTCGCAGGGGACTACCCACAAATACAAGACCACCACAGCAAACAGACCCAAGGGGACACCGCGGCAACAGCATACACCTCACCTCGATGCTCCTACTGAACATCAGAGGACTGCAACACTCAGTAACAGGACAAAAATCCCGTTCTTGAGAGACTTTGTTGCATGCAATCGAGCCTTATGCATAGCATTTACGGAAACGCACCTGAAACCGGACATAGCAGATGCGGAATTACACATACCACAGTATGTTGTACTGTGGACCGACAGAAAAGAAAGGAGTCATGGAGGAGTTGCTATGTACATCCGTGAGACCTCACACCCCAGGTCCTTTTGTCATACTCAAACTCGGGTGTGTGACACACTAATTGTACATATAAGGCAAACTTGATGTAGTTGTGTGTGCTACATATCGCCCTCCAGATGCCCCAAGTCATGTAGGCAAGTTTGAAGACTGCCTTATAAAAATAGAAGAAAGTTCTAATCACATTAGAACAACACATAAGTGTACTTCTTATGGGAGACTTCAATCTACCCAATGTCAGATGGCCCGAGGGCCTTTCTCTCCCAGGAATGACAAGATGTGAACGAGGACAGGCGAGGTCCCCCTGAACCTCATCAAACACCCTGTACATGGAGCAAGTAATACTCCAACCAACCAGGGCAGGTAACACACTGGATCTCTGCTTCACAAATAATATGGACTCATCCATAATGTGAAAGTGACACCGACACTACTCTCGGATCACAACATGGTAGAGTGACCAGGTACGGGCCAAAGGAAAGCATGGACATGCAGCCTACAAGAAACCCTCAGAATCTTTCCAGCTTGAACTTCCATAAGGCAAACTGGAAACAAAATTGAGAAAGAGATCCTCAAACAAAACTGGCTGAATGTTCTCCTCCTCGCCAGACATCGACGTGAAACTTCAACAATTCATGTCTGTTAATGCAAGCCATTGCTACAAATGTGTCCCAGAGAGAAAGGCCACTGTACACAAGAACAAAATCCCCAGAGAGAAGAAAATTTTAATGAGACGGCGTACAAAAATTTCAAATCGCCTAACCTAAACAAACAAATTGAAAGCATGTGAAAAGCCCCCCGCCTGAAAATAAAACTGTTGGAAATTGAA
>NC_043005.1:17466584-17504084 GCF_006345805.1 Octopus sinensis | reverse complement strand
TATATATATATATATTGTTTATAGGCGGTGAGCTGGCAGAAACGTTAGCGCGCCGGGCGAAATGCGTAGCCGTATTTCGTCTGTCGTTACGTTCCGAGTTCAAATTCCGCCGAGGTCGACTTTGCCTTTCATCCTTTCGGGGGTCGATAAATTAAGTACCAGTTACGCACTGGGGTCGATTTGATCGACTTAATCCGTTTGTCGGTCCTTGTTTGTCACCTCTGTGTTTAGCTCCTTGTGGGTAGTAAAGAAATAGGTATTTCGTCTGTCTTTACGTTGTGGGTTCAAATTCCTCCGAGGTCGACTTTGCCTTTCATCCTTTCGGGATCGATAAATTAAGTACCAGTTACGCACTGGGGTCGATGTGATCGACTTAATCCGTTTGTCGGTCCTTGTTTGTCCCCTCTGTGTTTAGCTCCTTGTGGGTAGTAAAGAAATATATATATTGTTGTGACTGGGGAGAGTGATTCTGTTTTAATGCCTTATTAATTAACACACACGCACACCAGTTCAATTTCCACTCATATACTTGTTTCATTTTTTTAAAGAAAATCTTCGTTGCTTGTTGCAGGTTCTTCGATAGTTGCTGACTCTGTCCATTATCGGAGCTGCCTTGTTTGTTTGTTTCTTTGTGCACGTGTGTGCACGTATAGGCGTAGGAGTGGCTGTGTGGTAAGTAGCTTGCTTACCAATCACATGGTTCCGGGTTCAGTCCCACTGCGTGGCACCTTGAGCAAGTGTCTTCTACTATAGACTCGGGCAGACCAAAGCCTTATGAGTGGATTTAGTAGACGGAAACTGAAAGAAGCCCGTCGTATATATATATATATATATATATATATATATATATATATATATGTATGTATGTATGTGTGAGTGTATATGTTTATGTCTGTGCTTGTCCATCCAACATCGCTTGAGAGCTGATACGTCCCCGTAACTTAGCGATTCGACAAAAAGAGGCCGATAGAATAATAGGCTTCCAAAGAATAAGTCCTGGGGTAGATTTGCTCGACTAAAGGCGGTGCTCCAGCATGGCCACCGTCAAATGACTGAAACAAGTAAAAGAGAGTAAAGAGTCTGTGCGTCAGTGTACATGTATATACACCTATGTATGTATGTATGTATGTATGTATGTATGTATGTATGTATGTATGTATGTATGTATGTATGTATGGATAGATGGATGCGTGTGTGTGTATGCATATATAAATATATGCGTGTATGTACGTTTCTATGTATGTATTCTGCTTATTCATGTACTTGTGTTCATGTATGTATGTATGTTCATGTGTCTGTGTGTGTGTGTGAGTATGCGTGTCTGTCCGTATTACCTATGTACCTATCTCTCTATCTATTTATCTATCTCTTTACAAAGTGTCTTTGTTAGTTTCCCGATACAAAATATCTTGAAAGTGAAAAATGGGATCTGTTGCGTTCTTCGGTGTTTGTGCGTTGATCTAAGAACAATTATGTATAAATGGTCTAAGAACACTTATTTCTGTATAAGAACACTTATGTATAAATGGTGGCAGGGAAAATACATTTATTCTAAAACTAAATTATCATGCATCATTCACTTAAGATTTCATGAAAAAAACAAAACAAAACAAAACAAATTTGCAGGTATGTGTAAGTGTAGGCACGGCTGCGCGATTCAGAAACTCGTTTTGCAACCATATGGTTTCAGGTTCTGCACCAAAGCGCGGCATCTTAAGTAAAAGTGTCTTCTATTATAGCCCCGGGCCAACTAATGCCTTGTGAAAAAATTTGATAGACAAAAACCGTGACAGACTCAAACAGGGATGTGAGAAGTATTTGAGGATATATTTGCTAATTTAATTAACCAACTTTAATCTAGCAAGATCGAAATATATTTTAATGAAAATTTCTGCACTTGCTCTCGGTAGGCTTTCTTATAAGAGTATATTATGAATCCACCTTCAGCTTCGATGACTGCTTCAATGCAAGGCCGGAATCGTTGACATCCCTGCACTAAATGGTCCTTATTAATTCCGGACACCACCTGGGCATTGGTGATAGTTAAGTTAAGTTAATTTTGGCTCAAAAAGCAAAAAAGCAAGGCCATGTAGGGGGACATGGAGTTATGTACAGGGTGGTGTTCATGCAAAGAGTTCAGGCCATTTGTGGTCAATGGAGACTTTGAACCGAGCGGTCGTCGGCATCTTCACTATCTCGTCCGGCAGCTTATTCCACGGATCCGCAACCCGGACGGAGAAAGCCCCTCTCCTTCGATTGAGATGAAATCGTCGCAGATAGAGCTTTTCGGAGTGACCCGCAGCCGACGCTCTGGAGCAAGAGTGAAGAACAGCTCTTTCGAGAGGTTACACTTTCCGCTTATGATGTTGTGGGCGAGAATGAGATCACCACGGCGTCGTCGTTTTTCTAGAGAATAAAGGTCGAGCGTCTTCAGCCTTTCTTCATAAGACAAATGCTTGAGACCAAGAACCATGCGGGTAGCCAGCTTCTGGACTCTTTCGAGATGCTGTATATCTTTGAGGAGATAAGGAGAAGAGGCTTGAATCCCGTACTCCAATATGGGTCTCACCAGCGTGGTATGTTGAGGATGTCTATTAGCCTTGTTTTCAACAACGCCTCAAACGTAGCTCATGGGATTTAGATCTGGTGAGTTTGGGCGTCACAAGTTCGGTGTTACATGATAGTAAAGATTGCCTGACATTCATTCTTGGGTTACTTTATGAGAAAGTGTTGAGTCTTGTTGAAATGCATATGGTCTTCCACTACGTACTTCATCCATCCCCGGCTTAGCAACTGTCTCCCGCACCTCAACGTATCCAATAGCATTAATTCCAAGAGCCTGTAGAAACATGTGAAGTGATACTATATGTCGTTCGTTACTCACCACACCTAAAACGATTGCAATTGCTGGAAGCTTAGTATGCATTACTCTGGGAATGTCAGAAAAACCTGGACATAGGCAGCTGTCATTTTTACTGTTAAACGTATTGTCTTAGTCGAAGTTTTTCTCTTCAAAGAAGAAACAAAGCATGACATGTTCGTGAGGGTTTTTAACTTTGTTTAATAACCTCCTGGCACGAGTCAAGCGGATTTCCTGTGTCTTTGCAAGTATGAATTGGTCCCTTTTCAGTACATACGTCTTCTATCAAATTTCCTTGTGCATCACAGTTCTGATAGTCCTCTCCGATATCGGAATTTCTTTGTCGGTGACCCTCATTGAATTTCCGGCATGATCATCTATGCTTTGAACATGTTGGATGAACTTCAGTGTTCTTATAGTGTCGGAACGTTTACACTGTTTTTTTCTTTTAATTTTCTCACTTATACCTATTTCTTTATTACCCACAAGGGGCTAAACACAGAGGGGACAAACAAGGACAGACATAGGTATTAAGTCGATTACATCGACCCCAGTGCGTTACTGGTACTTAAATTTATCGACCCCTAAAGGATGAAAGGCAAATTTGAACTCAGAATTCCGCCGAGAAATTTCTCACTTATACCGTTGAAATGTTCCTGTCAGAGGCTTACCAATTCTATCCGAATAAATGTTCAAGAGACCTTACAACATTTAAAAGGTTAGCAATTTCGAAACTTCTGTGTCCCGCAAATATGACGACATTGACTGGATGTCAATTCTTTCCTTTCGTTGTGCTAACATCTTATCTGTCGTAGAGGATCTGGGAAAAACAAAAAAATCCTTTTCATTGTCTTTATACTGATAATTACGTGTTCTCAAATACCCCTAGCACCTTGTATGTGTGTGTGTGTGTGTGTGTGTGTGTGCGTGTGCGTGTGCATGTGTACGTGTATGTGTACGTGTGTAAGTGTGTCTGTATGTTTGTCCCCACCATCACTTGACAACCGGTGCTGGTTTGTCTATGTCTCCGTAAATTTGCAGTTCAGCAAAAACATCGATAATACAAGTACCAGACTCCAAAAAACAAAACAAGTACAGGGTCGATTTGTTCGTCTACTCTCTCCCAAGCGGTGCCCCAGCATGGCCGCGTGGTGGTGCGTGGTTTAGTAGTTACGGTGTTGGACTCATGATCATAAGGTTGTGGTTTCGATTTCTCGATCGGGGTGTTGTGTTCTTGAACAAAACACTTCATTTCACATTGCACCAGTCCACTCAGTTGGCAAAAGTGAGTAACCCTGCGATGGCTAGCGTCCCATCCAGGTGGGGAATATATACACCATGGAAACTGGGAAGCCGGCCCTTATGAGTCGCCATCACTCGAGAAGGTAACTTTACCTTTTCTTTTTAACCAGCATGGCTGCAGTCTAATGACTGAAACAAACAAAAGATTAAAAAGGTAAAAGATCTGTTTTTCTTAACGATCAAAAATATTAATTTAATATCATGTTAATAAGTATTTTGGTTACCATGGTAAGCATACACTAAAAGTAAAATTGTTAATTAGGTTTCCTTTACAATAAAATAAACTATAATAGAAATAATTTCCCTCTGGAATCTAAGTCAAGCAGTTTTGACTAAAGGTTATAGGGGGGGGCAATAAGGCTGTTGAGGCGGCTCTGATTCAAACATGGCATTTTGTATTCTTTCACTTCTCAGGCCCTGCATGAATAAATTTGTTCCATCCCGTCTTCCTAGATTATTTACGAAAACCCCCAACTCCTTGCGTAGTTATTATTATTTTTTTTGCCTATTCTACTGCTATTTCTCTAACCTCTGACCCCCTGGGACCCGACTAATTTCGTATCATCTTCACCCAGGCTCAACAGACTGAATCGTCTTTCCTCTCTGTTCATCTTTACCTCAGGTTCTGACTCCATACCCTCCCCCAAAACCTCAGCGCTCTATATAGTCTTCCCTTACCATGATTCCTCTGCAGGCACCTACTCAGAGGGCCTGCATGCGAGGGCTAAACACACAACCCTTTTCTCCAGACCATGTTTGTTTTTTTTTTCTGCTAACGTCGATTTCCAAATGCTTAATCTGAGTGTAAATCGTATCTTGCCTTCGAGTCTCAGAAAGCTTGTTAAGGTCCCAGATAGAGAGGTTAATAGTCCCTTCTTTCTGAGTAACAAACGAAAATATAGCGACTAATATTTCTGCTGGAATGTTGTTATGGTTATGTTATATTGTAAGAACAAGGCTGCATGTGCTGTGAGTCATATGGAGGATAGAACACAGTATGTCTGTCTGTCTACCTGTCTGCCTGCCTGTCTGTCTGTTTGTGTGTTTGTACGCATGCGCACACGCATGTAAAGTATTATGCATGTACGCACGCACGCACACATGCATGCATATATGTATGTATGTATGTATGTATGTATGTATGATGTATGTATGTATGTATGTATGGATGGATGGATGGATGTATGTATGTATGTATGCATGCATGTGTGTATGTGTGTATGTAAATATTTAAATATGTGGTCCTACGTTTGCGTACGCGCGCGTTTGATTGTTCGCTTATGTTTTAACTCACCCCGGTATAGAATGAGATCACATTTTCACGAAACCAAAATATTTCGTGAAAACTTTACTACTCAAGGATTAAGATATACCCCGCCCCTGTCTGTTTACATGAAGCTGCATAACTTACCAAGCAAAAAAAAATGTTGTACATACATAAACGGTTGTTATACTGAAAGCTGTTGGGTTAGAACAATAGAATTCAAGAAAAATAACAAATACCACAAATAAAGCCTTACAACGATCAAAGTAGTAAGATTTAGTAACATTATTAAGCACCCTGTGGGTACTATTTGGTGTTATTGTACGAAATTGCTTCTTTGGTTGTGTTTCGTTTTTCTTTCTGTTTTTTTCGGTGATGTTGCAAATCTTGTCATATGTCTGTTTGTGACATGGAAAATCAAATGGATTGTAAACGAATATTAATCTTTTTAAAGAACTTTAAGTAAAACCACTTGGTTGCATGAAATATTAAATAGCATTCGTACAAGTTCTGCATGATTTAGCAGCAGTGTATCTGTTCAAGATGACGGTTAACGATAAAAACAGGGTGCAACCCACCCTGTATTGGCCCACCCTAAATACTTCCTGTCACATAAACGCTCGTTTTCTGTTAATGCTATTGTTTACTTTGATTTCATTCGTTTAGAACAATGTTTCCCCAATTTAGTTTAGACAAATATTTTGACACAAAATTCTCTTATCATCGCGGGTCCTCGTGACGAAATACTGTCTGTGTGTCGCTAAAATAGTGAACATGCTTATATTTTCTTTTGAAATGAAATCAAGCCAAAACGTCGTCAAATATCCGTAATGGATAAAGCAGAAAAAATTATGCTTTTCCTTTCTTCCTTCCTTCCTTCCTTCCTTCCTTCCTTCCTTCCTTCCCTCCCTCCTTCCCTCCCCCTTTCTAATCCTGCTGTTAATATTGATTTCTTACACCGAGAGTGCAATGCCACAAATTCGTAGAATAAGTGTGTAGACGTATCTGTTGGTTGTTTTTGTCGACCCCAGGCGGATGAAACGCAGAGTACCCGCTATAACTATCCATGAAGACAAGGCTTACGTACGCATTATGATTAAAGACTTGCGTATATCGTATAGACAATTTTGTTATCGAACTAGCTTGTGCATATACAGTGTTTTGTTTCAATGCCACACTGTACTACAGAATATATCCAGCGATATATAGTCAGCACAGTGTATGTACAGACAAATGTAAACTACCCATGGAAGCACTTTATCGAAGTAGATAAAAGTGCGTTTTATATGCAAATTGCTCTATCCAGGTTATGTAAGACCTTATATAGATTTGTAGCGAGCACTATATGTACAACAGCACCGTTTTGAGACATGAGGACACTGGCAACTGCCCGGAGACTTACAGGTCGAGAGGCCCAATTCTGTTTTATATATGATGTCAGTAAATAAATACTGTAATACCCAGTACATTGATTTTCAGGGTTGTGGCTATAATACTGTTAAGACCGCCTTGATGTACAGACAAGTATAACTATCCACAAAATCAGTTAATCGCTGTCAAAAGCGCGTTTATATGCAAGTTAATAAAACCCTTTTTAATAGAGAGTTTATTAGTATGTCTTCATGGGAGGTTAAAGACAAACTCAAATCGCAGATGAATTCTCTGCACAGAATTAACGTCTGATAATTGCATATAATGACGAAGGAGTGGTTGTGTGGTAAGTAGCTTGTTTACCAACCACATGGTTCCGGGTTCAGTCCCACTGCGTGGCACCTGGGGCAAGTGTCTGCTACTATAGCCTCGGACCGACCAAAGCCTTGTGAGTGGATTTGGTAGACGGAAACTGAAAGAAGCCCGTCGTATATATGTATATGTATATATATATATATATATATATATATTATATATATATATATAATATATATATATATACGTACATTGATAAACAGTTTACCCATGGGCTCTTAAGGAGCGTCCTCGTTCGAATTGCTTTGCTGCGCCTCTGTTTTGTTTTGTTCCGACAACGTAATTCCTGGTTTTTCCTGAAGAGAAAGCTGCAATATGGTATCCTTATTTAATCAGAATTTGGAAAATTGTGGCCTTTGAAACATGTGTAGAATGTAATAAAAGGAATTCTGTACAATCTTTGTTCAACTCCATTTCTTCCATTCACTAATTATATATATATATATATATATATATATATATATATATATATATATATATATATATAATATATATTATATAATATATATATATATATATATATATATGTATATATATATATTATATATATATATATATATATATATATATATATATATATATATATATATATATTATATATATATATATATGTATATATATATATTTATTATATATATATATATATATATATATATATATATATATATATATATATATATATATATGCGTGTTTGTGTGTCTGTGTTTGTCCCCATAGCATTGCTTGACAACCGATGCTGGTGTGTTTATGTCCCCGTTACTTAGCGGTTCGGCAAAAGAGTCCGATAGAATAAGTACTGGGCTTACAAAAAAAAAAAGAAAAGAATAAGTCCCGGGGTCGAGTTGCTCGATTAAAGACGCTGCTCCAGCATGGCCGCAGGCAAATGACTGAAACAAGTAAAAGAGAGTAAAGAGAGTAGGTGTTTTACATATGTTTTTGCGTATAATTTCGGCTAAAAACAATCTGTAGATATGTTCTGTAGTGTAGTGTAACATCGTAACAAGACACTGTTTAATACACCAGTAAATTTTAAGAAATAACTGTGTGTATTACACGGCTGTGTTCATTAAATAGCTGTATTCATTGCATAGTTGTGTTCATTAAATGACACGATGTACCGGTGTTGTGGAAATATACACGATATGATGCTGTGCAGCGAAAGGAGAGCTGCTTGATAAATTCTATAGCAGATATCCCCCTATTCTGTTTGTCTCAGAGGGAAGAGTGACGCTGGTTGTGGTCCTGGTGGTGGTAGTGGTGGCAGTACGAATTTGTGCGGGTATGTGCGTGCGTGCAAGGGTGTGAGCATGTGTGTTTGCACAGAAGGGGCCGTGGTCATTTACCGTTGAATTTATTTAGGTTGATATAGGTAAAACTCGTTGTTAGTCCACCGTCTGTCTTAAACCTTTTGTTACTAATCCGTCAGAGGCCGCCTCTGGTTTATATCCCATACAAATTTCTTGTTAAAATCCTCCATCAAAATTCCATGTTAAGTTCCAAACATTGATAACATTGTGTTACTAAATTCTTTTATTTTTTTTAATCTTTTATTTGCTTCACTGTGGCCATGCTGGAGTGCTGCCTTGAAGAATTTTAGTCGAACGAATCGACCCCAATAAATGATAAACATCTGGAAAGTTTTACAGATTCCGCCGAAGTCGACTTTGCCTTTCATCCTTTCGGGGTCGATAAATTATGTACCAGTTGAGAACTGGGGTCGATGTAATCGACTATGCCCCTCCCCCCAAGTTTCAGGCCTTGCACCTATAGTAGAAAGGATTATTATTATTGTTGTTGTTGTTGTTATTATTATTATTACAGTTTTTTTGTAAAGCCTTGTACTTATTCTACCGGTCGCTTTTACCGAGCAGCTAAGTAATGGGGATGTAACCACACCAAACCCCAGCTGTCAAGCAGCAATCTCACACAAACACACACACACACGCACACGCGCACGCACACACACACACACACACACACACACACACACTCGTATACACATATACGACGGGCTTCTTTCAGTTTCTGTCTACCAAATCCATTTACAATACTTTGTTTGGCCCAACGCTATAGTAAAAGTGTAAAAGGCACTTGCCCAAGGTGCCACGCAGTACGACTAAACCCGGAACCATAAAACTGGATAGCAAACGTTTTATCACACAGCCACAGCTGTGTCTTGATCATTATTTTCTAAATTAGGTCCAGGTGGACTGTTTCACCAACTTCGGATAGGCTCGAACCGGTTTGTTCCGCTATCTTTACAGCTGATCGGGTTTACCTTATTTTCTTCCACGGCGGTGCCAAGTTGAAACAAGCGGAAGGTTAATCGATTAAGCTGCATTTGATGTCGAGGTCATTATGTGAGTGCTGATCCGAGACGGTGACGACAGAAGGATGAACCCGGTGATAGCAGGGTATCAAGTTACTTAATAAAATGCCAACCACACGCAAACACGTCCTCACTCCTCTTCCGGTTCACACTTACACACACACACACACACACACGCACAGAGGCACACACACACAGAGGCACACAAACACATACACACATACACATACACACCACACTCATACAGAGGCACACAAACACACACACACACACACACACATACACATACACACCACACACGCACAGAGGCGCACAAACACACACACACATGCACACACACGCACAGAGGCGCACAAACACACACACATGCACACACACACACTTGCACACTCACACACGTACACTCACATACACAGGCACACACAATCTCACAAATACAGGCACACACGCACACACACTCACAGGTACTCACACATACAAATATAGGCACACACTCACACATACACCCACACACACAGGCACACATGTACACATACATACACAGAGACACACAGGCGCGCGCGCGCGAACACACACACACGCGCTTTTACACAAGACACGTGCTTCAGGTACGGACACATAACTATAGATGTTAACTGACTCACGTAATTAGATATAAATGTATATGTGTGTGTATGTATGTATGTATGTATGTATGTATGTATGTATGTATGTATGTATGTATGTATGTATGTTTATATGTATGTATGTATGTATGTATGTATGTATGTATGTATGCATGCATGCATGTATGTATGTATGTATGTATGTATGTTATATGTATGTATGTATGTATGTATGTATGTATGTATGTATGCATGCATGCATGTATGTATGTATGTATGTATGTATGTTTATATGTATGCATGTATGTATGTATGTATGCATGCGTGTATGTATGTATGTATGTATGTATGTATGCATGCATGTATGTATGCATGCGTGTATGTATGTATGTATGCATGCGTGTATGTATGTATGTATGTATGTATGTATGTATGTATGTATGTATGTATGTATGTATGCATGCATGCATGCATGCATGTATGTATGTATGTATGTATGTATGCATGCATGTATGTATGTATGTGTGTATGCATGTATGTATGTATGTATGTATGCATGCATGTATGTATGTATGTATGTATGCATGCATGCATGCATGCATGTCTGTCTGTCTGTCTGTCTGTCTGTATGTATGTCATTATTCAGTTTATTGAGGGCGGTGAGCTGGTAGAATCGTTATCACGCCGGGCGAAATGCTTAGCGGTATTTCGTATGCCGCTACGTTTTGAGTTCAAATTCCGCCGAGGTCAACTTTGCCCGTCATCCTTTCGGGTCGATAAAATAAGTACCAGTTACGCACTGGGGTCGATATAATCGACTTACCCACTCCCCGCAAATTTCAGGCTTTGTGATTATAGTAGAAAGGATTATTCAGTTTATATCAAGATTTCTTGCCAATAGGGAAAGAACCGGTTTCTAATCTAGATCCAAGGCTCCTTCATTGGTATTTTTGTCTGTCTGTTTGTCTGTCTGTATGTTTTTGTATGTATTCTCATTCATTTAAATATATATCGAGACATGCTCATATATATTTAAGTGAATAACTTCTGGAAAGTTTTACAGATTTTTACAGTTCCAGTGATGGATTGGATCTGTAGTCATCGAATCAGCTTTCTCTTTTCTGGTTTTGAGAAGCCTAGTTTCTCAAGATTGGTATTTAGGCAGTGTGTTAAATATAACAGGGCCCCAATAATTACAGGTATAAACCTGAACGGATGTGGGGGCGGAAATCTGCTCCGGCATTTCGTCAGTTATGAAGACAAACAAAAATGCTATGAAAATGACCGTTAAACAAAGGGAAATTACTTAAATGAACGTTATTAAGACAAACAAAAGAGCGGTTATGGCAACCGAATATATTACAGATAAATTCCTCTATCTATATAATATCGAGGTCTCATTCATTCTTTTGTTGTCATACTATTACATACTAGGAGTGGTTGTGTGGTAAGAAGCTTGCTTCCCTGTCACATGGTTCCGGGTTCAATCCCACTGCGCGGCACCTTGGGCAAGTGTCTTCTACTATAGCTTCGGGCCGACCAAAGCCTTGTGAATGGATTTGGTTGATGGAAACTGTTGACGGAAACTGAAAGAAGCCCGTCGTATATATATATATATATATATATATGTGTGTGTGTGTGTGTGTGTGTGTGTGTGTGTGGTGTGTGTGTGTGTGCATGTTTATGCGTGTATTTGTGTGTGTACGTGTGTGTGTGTACGTGTGTGTGTGTACGTGTGTGTGTGTATTTGTAACGCATGTATCAATATCTATAAAGCTGAAATGCGAAAAAGTTGTTTGTCTCATTTTGGGATGGGAACGGTTTACACGATAGTAAAGATTGCCTGACATTCATTCTTGGGTTACTTTATGAGAAAGTGTTGAGTCTTGTTGAAATACATATGGTCTTCTACAACGTACTTCATCCATCCACGGCTTAGCAACAGTCTCCCGCACCTCAACGTATCCAATAGCATTAATTCCAAGAGACTGTAGAAACATGTGAAGTGATACTATATGTCGTTCGTTACTCACCACACCTAAAACGATTAGGTCGGATTAGCGCCAAAATTTACAGGGACATGTAAAAAGAGGTGAGGAAGCGACTGGACTAGGTTATAAACCCTCTCTCTCAAAAGCTGTGGTTACTAGGGCAACAAAACCCAAACTTTGACAAGTGTTTGTCGTTTCTCACTTTCGTATATCATCCTGTCTTCCTCGATCTCTATTTCCTTCCTTCTCTTCACGTTCTCTCCATAACGACGTTTGACACCTTCCAATCTCATTCCCTCTCTACCTCCGCCGTCTCTCTGTCACTCTTTCTCCCACCACCTCTCTCACTGTACACCTGTCTGTATCTATAGAGAGAAAGCGTTGACAGCCGCAAAAGTTTAAATATTCCCGCCACGGGACTTTTAGAACGGTGAATTATTATCGCCCACCATCACCGCACAATCATAACAGATATTATTAATGAGATATATTGTGTTAATTTATATATATGTGTGTGTATATAAATATATATATAATGTGTATACATCTATATATGTGTGTATATATATAATCAATATCTATAAAACTGAAATGCGAAAAAGTTGTTTGATTTCTTGGTTGTTTGTCTCATTTTGGGATGGGAACAGTTTAAGGGACGGTAGATGGGATCGGATTTACGCCAAAATTTACACGGGGAGTGGGTGGTAAAATGGGGTGGACAATGGTGTGAGGAGGGTTGCAAGTCGCTCGGGGCTACCGTTTGGTTGCCATGGTGAGGAATATGGGAAAACTTTAGTTTTATGGGATAGACAGGTTGCGCTGTTTGAATAGTGGTGGCTTTTCGTGTTGCTGCAGGGGCTAGAGGCGGTTATCTTTAATTGTGGGTGTAAAAATTTAGGGGGTTTTGGAAAGGGGGTTTAAATTTTTCAACTATTAAAAAGAGTACATTTTTGCCCTATTTTTAAATTGAATTTTTTTCTGTTTGCATCGTTTGGTTGACATGGGTAAAAATGGCATTGTGTTAAAGGCCAAAATTTTAACTTTCATTTGCATCATGAACCGTCAAAATATACCAGAAAAAAGTATCAAAAATGATCTATTAATCGCAATTTTCTATGTTATTAGTTATTAAATAATTTAGATAAATTTTGATAAATAGTTAGGTTTCGACTTAGATGGTTTAGGCCATGTCTAATATAATAGCATAATTTATATTAGATAATTTTTTTTTCCCATTCATAATTTGATTAGTACTTATAGTATTTTTTAATACTATATTACTGAGTAAGGAATATTCTTATAAGTTTGTGGTTGTGTATATGTGGCTATTGATGTTATTTCTTCTATGTGTTAGTGTATTGCAGTGTTATACGTTTATGTATGAGTGATTGGTATGTGTGTGTGTGCGGGTGTGCATAATTGATGTGTAGAGGTGTAGGGTTGCATTTAGAATATATCCGTGCCTGTATGTGTTTCTGTATGTATAGATATGTGTGTGTGTGTATGTTTGTTTACGTGTTTATATATGTTTATTACATACATATAGTATATAGTATTTAATACTATTTTAATAAATTTGTGTATGTATAGATATATATGTGTGTGTGTGTTTGTTTACGTATTTATATATGTTTATTACATATATATAGTATATAGTATTTAATACTATTTTACTAAGAATGAAATATTTCTTTAAGTATGTGGTTGAGTATCTGCGGCCACTGGATGTTATTTCTCCTCTGTGTTAGTGTCCTGTTGAGAGTATATGTTTATGAATGAGTGATTGTATGTGTGTGTGTGTGAGTATGCATAGGTGATGTGTGGAGGTGTAGGGCTGCATTATGGATATATCTGTGTCTATATGTTTATGTGTGTGTGTAGATGTATATGTGTGTGTGCGTATTTGGATGTGTTTATATACATACATGTATATATGTGCAAGAGCATGTGTGTATATATATATTTTTTGTTTTTTGAAATTAGCTATTTCATCTTTAATATGAGAAATTAAATATATTAGGTTTTCATTATATACAATCGTTTATAGAGTTTATTTTAGATCTTGATTATAATATTTATATATATTTTCATTGATAATTTATATATATTAGTTATTTCAAATATCTATATAAGTAGATATAGACTAAAATGGATATTAGCATATGGATTTTCTACCTTATAAATTAAAGTTAATATTTAACATTATAGTCGATTTCGATATAATCATATTTAATAATAGAGTTTATTATAAGTAAATTTTTATTTAGATTATATAGATATTTATATCGTAAAAATATTGATTATATTATATTTTATATTTTATATTTTAGGTTTTGAAACCACCTGAAGAATGTCTAAGATGTGCTGACACGAAACGATCGTAGTGGTTATTCATGTTAAATTTTAATTCATATAAATTATTTTATGTATTGGCTTAAGTCTTTCTTTGTTTGATTTGCATAATAGTGGTTTTGTCTCTAATTTGATATAATATAATATTTTACTATAAAATTGGATTCAATCTTAAATCTGATTTTTCCTTGTAAATTTGGATTTATTCCCTAATATTTATTATATATATATTCAAGATTCTCAGCCGAAATTGCGAGGATGATCCGGTCTTGACTAAGATTGAAGCTTCGAATGTCTCGTCCGTGTTTTTTGTATCGTCTTCTAAATGTTTTGGCGTTCTTGTCCCAGTTTGTATTTTTTTCATATACATATACATATATATATATATATATATATATAGTAAGGAAAAATTTTTTAAAAAAAACAGAATGCTCAAATGAAAGAAAATTTTAATAAAATGAGAAAATGATAAAATATATAAATATATATTTATTCAACCGGTTTTCGTCATTGTATGACTTGTCAAGAATATTTATGTTTTAAGAAGTTATTTTAAAAATTAGAAATGGGAAAAAAGAAAATTGCATTGTTTTTTGTAAAAGAATAATGATAAAAATGTACAAAAATTAAAAAATAAGTTCTCCGATACATTGTGAGTTCGTTGTGTATCTTGAGTTTTATGGTTGTTACCAAAAAATTACCTTGAGGTGTTAAGATCCAAAGGGATTAAGAGCATGTGATGTGTTGTGTTGTTAAATTCAGCATGTTGCAGGACAGGAAGTAGTAGTAATTGTGGTCCTGGTTCTTCAGTTCCTGTGTTGTGGGTAAGGGGAGACAACTCTTTTGAGTTCTTCAATAAAACCCAAATTATAAAACTATCATTTTAGCTTCATTTGCATTATCTTTTTTATATAATTGCTTGTTAACTTAACTTTCAGATTTTAACACTTTATTTATATTATTTTCTAATAATATAAATCTGCATAGACAATTGCATTTCAAATTGTCATATCATTTATAATAAAAATGATAGTAATAACAACAATAGTAAAAATGATATTTAAAGAATATAAGTTTTAGCTTGAAGTGATGAATGCATGGTATCTTTATATATTTGTGTTAGTCCATCCATGAAGAGTGAGGTAGAGAAAGGAAGTTTGATCAACGAGGAGTTTGCATATTAAGTTGTGTTTGGAATTTTTCAATAAAGAGATTCTCCTTGTTAATTCTCTCCTGTGTGGTGATCCCGTCTTTACATTGGTAGAAGGGGAATATATAGAATTTGGGGTTTAAGTCTTTAGCACATGAGTCTAAGTGGTCACTCAGTGGAATTTGTCGGTATTCCGGAGGTTTATTTGTTCTTTATGCACCGTTACTCGTTTACGTAACGGGAGACTCGTTTGTCCAACATAATTATGTTGGCAACCAGCGCATGTGAGAACGTAGATAAGGTTCTCGGAGGAACAGGAGAAGTTAGTCTTGATTTTAAACTTCGTACCTTGTTTGAAGGTAAATTCAGAGCCTTCAAGTAGAAAGGGGCAGGTACCACAGTTTGAGCGTGCACATTTTTTTACTGTTGGGGGTGGATGTGGTGTGTGAAGTTTGGCATTTGTCAAGAGTTTTTTTAAAGATTTGTGTTGCCTTTTGCATTTGAGGATTTTGTGTGTATTTATAATGTTTTTCATTTTTGGGTCTGTTGACAGTAGACTGAGGTTTTGTATGATTGTGGTGTATGCTTCGATATTTTTGGGGTTGTGGGTGGAAATGTATGGAAGTATTTTGAGGTTGTGTGTGGTGTTAGGTTGGGTGGTTTTCAGTGTAGTGTTGTCTAGTTCTTTGGCGCGTTTTATTCCATACTCTATAAGGGTGGAGGGATATTGACGTTGTAATAGTGTTTTTTTGAGGTCTTGAAGGCGTATTTCTCGTGTTTTTGGATCCGAGACAATGGTGCATACCTTTTAGCTAAATTGAAAGGGATATTTGTCTTGGTGTGTTTTGGGTGGCATGAACTAAAGAGGAGGTATTGTTGTGAGTCTGTAGGTTTGTGGTAGATGTCTGTTATGATTTGGTTCTTAGGTGTTTTTATAATTAGGAGATCAAGGAATGGGAGATGATGTTTGCTTAATTCCATAGTGAATTGGATGTTGGGATGTATGTTGTTTAGTATGGTTTTGAATTCCAGGAGTTTTTCATAAGGTTCTTTCCATATGATGAAACAATCATCTAAATACCTTTTCCAGTTTTCCATTAGGTAGGTGTGGAAAACATGTCCAAATTTCTGGCTTGATATTTCATAGAGTGACAGTTCGAAGTAACCCATTATGAGGTTCGCAAGGACTGGTGCAGCCTTGGTACCCATCGCAATGCCACATTTTTGACGGTAGTGTGTGTCGTCGAAGAGAAAAAAATTGTTTGTCAGAATGAACTTAAGAGATTCTGTAATAAAAGACTTGTTAATGCGGTCAGGGAATGTCTCTGGGTGTTTTTCTAGCCAGAAGTCAATTGCCTCTATACCATACTCGTGTGGAATGTTGGTGTAGAGGTTGATGACATCAAAGGATACCAGGAGTGCCTCCTCGTTAACTGTTTTCGGGAGGTGTTTGAGCATGTCCAGATCATCCCTAATGAAACTTTTGATGTGGGTAAGGAAAGGTTTCAAAAGGATGTCTAGGAAGTTACTCAGGCGGTGTGTTTCACAGGAGGTACCAGCCACGATGGGCCTTAGTTTTAGGTCCTCCGGTGCTTTGATGTTGATGTGGATGTCAGTGGAGAGTTTGCAGGCTTCGGTGATGTATTTGTTTTTATGGATTTTAGGAAGGCCATAAAAAAGGCTGGGCTTGCATTTGAAAATGGTGATATAATCCCTTTCTTTTTCTGTGAGTCCCTGACCGTGTTGGCGTATGAGTGTGGTGAGGTTTCTGATTGTTTTTTGCTGTTTGTAGTTGTTAATAACCTCATAGAAAATGTTATTGTTAAGCATGGAGAACACTAGGTGTTTATAAAATTCCGTGTCCATAAGGACCACAGCACTCCCCTTGTCCGCTTCTTTGATGGTGAGGTTTTTATCCAGTTGTATGTCACGTAGGTTTTCCCATTCTTCCTTACTGAAATTGGATTTTACCTTGGTTTTGCTTGGGGTAAAGGGGAGACTCTGGATGTGTTTACAGAAATCGTCCAGTGTTTTATTTCTCCCTTTTGGTGGTAGGAGTTGCTTTTATTTCTGATCAATGAATCGTCCCCATTGTTGATATCTGTCAAAGCTTCTGTTAGGCGAAGTTTTCTGCAGAATTCAGAAACGTCATCCTTGACCTCCGGGGGTTGGGTGTTCTTGGGGTGGGTGTGAATTTCAAACCTCTTGCTAGGATGTTGATTTGGGTTGGTGTCAGTGTTTTGCTGGAGAGATTTATAATTTTTGTTTTCTTATTTTGGGTCTGTGTTAGCGGTGGTGTTTGTATTTTTCCCCTCTGTCTAAAAAATGGTTGTTGAGGTAAGGGGTGTATTCTTTGTTAAAGTTCTGGTTGTATGTGTAGGAGTGTTTTTGGGTGGGGAGGTTGGAGGGGGGTAGGTAGTTGTCGTATTTGTGTTGGTATGGGATGCGATGGTGTAAGGATTTGTGAGAAATGCGATGGGTTTGTGGGTGTGTGACTGGTAGATTGTATGGGGGGATGTAGGGGGGTATGTAGTTGTGGTGATTGGGTTCGTGTGGGATGTGAGGGTTTGGAGATCTGTAGGAGATGTGGTAGGAATGTGGTTGTTGGATGGGTGGACTATAGGGGGTTCGTTGGGTGGGTCTTATATGTATCGGTGTGGGTAGGATGCCTTGTTTGTTATTAGTGTGAAGGAGGGGAGCCTTGAGGGGGGGATAATTTCTAGTGTATGGGAGGTTCTTGAAGGTTCTAATCGGTGGGGGAGGGGTGTTAGAGTGATTGGAAAACCAGGTTTTGTGGTGGGTCTTGTTTGAGATGTTTCGGGGGAAAAGGTTTTTTATATGGTTGGGGGAGGTTGTGTCCTGTTAGGAGGGGGTTTGGAGAGTATGTGTATTTGAGGTGCGGTTTGGAATGGTGTTTATGGGGTACAGTGGAAGTCTGTGTTGTGGGTACTTTTATGAATGGGTTTTTGGATTTATGGTTTAATATGAATTGTGTTTCATAGTTGAGGAAGAAATCTTTGTTGTTTTCCCAGCGTTTGAGGGAGGTTCGTTCTTCCTTTTCACATTCATCTTTCCATAGTTTAATAACAAGTTCGAGGGGCTGTTCGTTGGTGTGTGAGGTTAGTTCTAGAAGTATCTCATCGTCTATTTTTGTGTATTTTTGTTCGTGGTTTTGTGCTCTGAGTTTTAGAAGTTCTACTTCGGTTTTCATTTTTGCCAATGTTAGTTTTTCTCTTAGGGAGCGTTGTTTTTCAGGTTCGTCTGGGATGTGTTTGATTTGGAATTTTCGGGGGTATGATAGGGGAGGAGTTTAACCATTTGTCGTAAATTTCAGCTTTGTTTTGGTTTTTGAGCATGTTCCAGAAGAGAAGTTTTCTGTTGTGTAGTTTCTTAGTCCAAGTAGTGATGATCTGGTTTTTAATGCGTTGTGCTGGGGTTGAAATGTGTTCCTTCTGTGTGTTGAGTGGTGTCTGAGGTCTCTTCGGCGTTGAATTGGTAAGTAGAGTTTTCAGTGTAGTGTTGATTTCATTTAGGTTTACATCAATTTTATCCGAAAGTTGTTGATGATGGTTGTTTTCTGAGTTGTCCCGGGATTGAAGGAGAAGTTCGTCAATTTTTTTGGAGAATGTAAGTAGATGTGTATTGAGTACTTTGAGTTCTTTTAGAATGGTCTTATTGGTGACTGTCTCTGTAAGAGTGCTCTTGTTTTTCGGAGGCATTCTGAATCACACGTGTGGTAGAGGGTACAGATCAATAAATGGTGGGGTTGTGTTGACCGCACGTGGAGAAATGATAAGTAAGGAAAAATTTTTTAAAAAAAACAGAATGCTCAAATGAAAGAAAATTTTAATAAAATGAGAAAATGATAAAATATATAAATATATATTTATTCAACCGGTTTTCGTCATTGTATGACTTGTCAAGAATATTTATGTTTTAAGAAGTTATTTTAAAAATTAGAAATGGAAAAAAGAAATTGCATTGTTTTTTGTAAAAGAATAATGATAAAAATGTACAAAATTTAAAAAATAAGTTCTCCGATACATTGTGAGTTCGTTGTGTATCTTGAGTTTTATGGTTGTTTACCAAAAAATTACCTTGAGGTGTTAAGATCCAAGGGATTAAGAGCATGTGATGTGTTGTGTTGTTAAATTCAGCATGTTGCAGGACAGGAAGTAGTAGTAGTAATTGTGGTCCTGGTTCTTCAGTTCCTGTGTTGTGGGTAAGGGGAGACAACTCTTTGAGTTCTTCAATAAAACCCAAATTATAAAACTATCATTTTAGCTTCATTTGCATTATCTTTTTTATATAATTGCTTGTTAACTTAACTTTCAGATTTTAACACTTTATTTATATTATTTTCTAATAATATAAATCTGCATAGACAATTGCATTTCAAATTGTCATATCATTTATAATAAAAATGATAGTAATAACAACAATAGTAAAAATGATATTAAAGAATATAAGTTTTAGCTTGAAGTGATGAATGCATGGATCTTTATATTTGTGTTAGTCCATCCATGAAGAGTGAGGTAGAGAAAGGAAGTTTGATCAACGAGGAGTTTGCATATTAAGTTGTGTTTGGAAGTTTTCAATAAAGAGATTCTCCTTGTTAATTCTCTCCTGTGTGGTGATCCGTCTTTACATTGGTAGAGGGGAATATATAGAATTTGGGGTTTAAGTCTTTAGCACATGAGTCTAAGTGGTCACTCAGTGGAATTTGTCGGTATTCCGGAAGGTTTATTTGTTCTTTATGCACCGTTACTCGTTTACGTAACGGGAGAGACTCGTTTGTCCAACATAATTATGTTGGCAACCAGCGCATGTGAGAACGTAGATAAGGTTCTCGGAGGAACAGGAGAAGTTAGTCTTGATTTTAAACTTCGTACCTTGTTTGAAAGTAAATTCAGAGCCTTCAAGTAGAAAGGGGCAGGTACCACAGTTTGAGCGTGCACATTTTTTACTGTTGGGGTGGATGTGGTGTGTGAAGTTTGGCATTTGTCAAGAGTTTTTTTAAAGATTTGTGTTGCCTTTTGCATTTGATGATTTTGTGTGTATTTATAATGCTTTTCATTTTTGGGTTGTTGACAGTAGACTGAGGTTTTGTATGATTGTGGTGTATGCTTCGATATTTTTTGGTTGTGTGGGTGGAAATGTATGGAGTATTTTGAGGTTGTGTGTGGTGTTAGGTTGGGTGGTTTTCAGTGTAGTGTTGTCTAGTTCTTTGGCGCGTTTTATTCCATACTCTATAAGGGTGGAGGGATATTGACGTTGTAATAGTGTTTTTTTGAGGTCTTGAAGGCGTATTTCTCGTGTTTTTGGATCCGAGACAATGGTGCATACCCTTTTAGCTAAATTGAAGGGATATTTGTCTTGGTGTGTTTTGGGTGGCATGAACTAAAGAGGAGGTATTGTTGTGAGTCTGTAGGTTTGTGGTAGATGTCTGTTATGATTTGGTTCTTAGGTGTTTTTATAATTAGGAGATCAAGGAATGGGAGATGATGTTTGCTTAATTCCATAGTGAATGGATGTTGGGATGTATGTTGTTTAGTATGGTTTTGAATTCCAGGAGTTTTTCATAAGGTTATTTCCATATGATGAACAATCATCTAAATACCTTTTCCAGTTTTCCATTAGGTAGGTGTGGAAAACCATGTCCAAATTTCTGGCTTGATATTTCATAGAGTGACAGTTCGAAGTAACCCATTATGAGGTTCGCAAGGACTGGTGCAGCCTTGGTACCCATCGCAATGCCACATTTTTGACGGTAGTGTTTGTCGTCGAAGAAAAAAAAATTGTTTGTCAGAATGAACTTAAGAGATTCTGTAATAAAAGACTTGTTAATGCGGTCAGGGAATGTCTCTGGGTGTTTTTCTAGCCAGAAGTCAATTGCCTCTATACCATACTCGTGTGGAATGTTGGTGTAGAGGTTGATGACATCAAAGGATACCAGGAGTGCCTCCTCGTTAACTGCTGTTTTCGGGAGGTGTTTGAGCATGTCCAGATCATCCCTAATGAAACTTTTGATGTGGGTAAGGAAAGGTTTCAAAAGGATGTCTAGGAAGTTACTCAGGCGGTGTGTTTCACAGGAGGTACGCCACGATGGGCTTAGTTTTAGGTCCTCCGGTGCTTTGATGTTGATGGGATGTATATATATATATATATATATAAAATAATATGTTACATTACTCGATAGTCAAGATAAAACTCTGAGTTTCAGATGCCGAAGTGGGAATCCACAACGCCATCTCTTTGGTTATCTGGCTCAGAGTTTTATCTTGACAATCGAGTAATGTAACATATTATTTATAGATAAATTTCCTCTATTTACATAATATTGAGGTCTCTTTCTTTCTTTTGTTATCTTACCGTTTTACCAATATATATATATATATATATATATATACCGGGGTATGCACTTAAATGTGAAACAAGGTGGAAAAAAGAGTACTCAAATACCAGGGGTAGAGTAAAATGCTTTATTTAAAACCAGTAGAAATATAACAAAAGCTGTTACTCGGTGTTTCACGTTCCCGTTCGTCGGACAGTTTTGTTTTAAAAAAATTATTATACAGAGCTGGGCGTAAGTCCGTTAATCCGTTAATTGTTAATTAACAAGCTGCCAGACGAGATGGTGAAGATGCCGACGACCACTTTGTTCAAAGTCTCCCTTGACCTCTAGTGGCCTGAACTCTTTACATGAACACCACCCTGTACTTAACTCCATGTCCCCCTACATGGCCTTGCTAACTAACTAACTAACTAACTGACTAACTGACTAACTAACTAACTAACTAACTAACTAACTAACTAACTAACTAACTAACTAACACTTTCATTAACGATTTAACTTTTTAGTTAACTTTGAATATCATTATCGGACTAATTAACTTCCGTTAACTCAAGTCCGTTAACCTCAAAATTTCATAAAAACCGGTAAACGTTTAAAAGTTTCTATTGTTTTCAGATTGTCTGAGCAGATTTAGTATTGTTCTCATTATTCTTTCAGCCCCAATATAACGTCACTTTTCGTTATAAATAACTTGTAGGGCCTTGTTTGGCCCTGCCTGGATTTGAAACAAATTCACCCGCTTGTTGCTTGCAAAGATAGCAGGAAATTTCTTGTCAAGAGGGAACAGTGATTGATGTTTCCACTTGATCCGTGACCTTTCTGTGTCACGGAGAGTTCAAATGAACAGCAAGTGGCCTACATTAGCATAAGCTATGCTTATAATGGTATACCCATCTTTCTAGCTAGAATGTAATTATAATAAATATCTATTTCTTTACTACCCACAAGGGGCTAAACACAGAGGGGACAAACAAGGACAGACATAGGTATTAAGTCGATTACATCGACCCCAGTTCGTAACTGGTACTTAATTTATCGACCCCGAAAGGATGAAAGGCAAAGTTGACCTCGGCGGAATTTGAACTCAGAACGTAACGCAGACGAAATACCTATTTCTTTACTACCCACAAGGGGCTAAACACAGAGGGGACAAACAAGGACAGACAAACGGATTAAGTCGATTATATCGACCCCAGTGCGTAACTGGTTCTTAATTTATCGACACCGAAAGGATGAAAGGCAAAGTCAACCTCAGCGGAATTTGAACTCAGAACGTAACGGCAGACGAAATACCTATTTCTTTATTACCCACAAGGGGCTAAACACAGAGGGGACAAACAAGGACAAACAAACGGATTAAGTCGATTACATGGACCCCAGTGCGTAACTGGTACTTAATTTATCGACCTCGAAAGGATGAAAGGCTAAGTCGACCTCAGCGGAATTTGAACTCAGAACGTAACGGCAGACGAAATAACGCTAAGCATTTCGCCCAGCGTGCTAACGGTTCTGCCACCAGCGCTCCGTAAGCGAGAAATCAGTGGGAATCTTAACCACCACCCTGTGAATGATTCTTGACAGCGGCAATGAGGCAGACAACTATAGCAGCTAGAACTGGCTTTTCTTCCAGGAAGCACAGAGCTGGGAAAAAGGCAAAACTAACTGAGGTGGATGTCAACAGAGAAAATAAAGTGGAAAAAATAAACGGAAGGAAAAACTGGTAAATATTTCCGTGTGAACGCAAATAGCTGTTACGTGGTAGCGGGGCGTGCTAGAAATAGCAGCCAAATTTTTCCTTTTTCTGGAAAAAGGAGCCGTTTACGCATGATTTCGATGTCACACTCGTTGAAAGCATGCAAAATAACTTGGAAAATATAAGACCCGTGAAACAAAACTCCCATGGTGGGAAACCTCGAGGTCCTCATCACCCCTCTCACCTTTCTTTTCCGGAAAAAAGTGGCTTGCTTATACTCGAAAAAAAAAAACAAAAAACAAAAACAGTGGAACAAATCGACCCCAGGACTTATTCTTTGTAAGCCCAGTACTTATGTATCGGTCTCTTTGCTGAACAGCTAAGTTACGGGGACGTAAACACAGCAACATCGGTTGTCAAGCGATGGTGAGGGACAAACACAAACACACAAATATATAATGCACGAAAAAAACAAAAGACGAAGACAGGTGGTGTAGAAAACAAACAGATGTATTAGTATAACGCTCGGGAATTGAAAAAGTCTTTAACGTTTCGAGCCTACGCTCTTCCACAGAAAGGAACACAGAAAGAAACACGGAGAGAAAAAATGCGTGTAGTGGCTAGTGATCTATCATATATATATATATATATATATATATATAAATTAATTTACGACGGTGTCATTAATGTATCGAAATTATTTTACACCGGTGGCTGTTATGATTTCGGCGTGAAACGAATTCAGTTGCAGCACAGACCTCGAAGCGATGGGTTGGGAATCTCTAATCATGGTAACACGTACTGAAGAAGCTAAGGTTTATTTTACCAATGCAGAAATCGATCCACGTGAGTCCAGATACTTAAATGTATGTTAGTAGATTGTCTTAACCTGATTTTGCCTTCGTTTGATTTCTGTAGTTTTCATCAGAACGTAACGGCGATTTAATAAGAGTTTTGACTGTTATTTCAAGCAGGTTGACATACCTAGTATGTCCTTTGATTAATTATATATATATATATATACGAGGGGCTTCTTTCAGTTTCCGTCTACTAAATCTATAATAATATTATAATAGTTTCCTAGCGTCGCCTAATCCACTGCCTTCCACCCAACGCCTCCTTTTTCTCTACCTCGCCCCCCCGCCACCGTGCCCCCCGCCACCGCGTCCTTAGGCACCAGCTCCCACGTGGAACGTCACAACGTCCTCCGCGGGCGGTAGCGCCTACTTTGAGAACCTATCGACTAAACCCTTGAAGACGGTGCCCCAGCATGGCCGCAATCCCATAACTAAAACAAATAAAAGAGAACAGAAGATATTTATTTTATATATTATTTCATTCGAAAAGACATTCCTTGCTTTTCATCTACATCAACGGTTCAGAACTTGCGCGGCCTGCAAACCTCTGAGCGTCCGCAAAGGTAGTACCGAGGATCCATGAACCAAAATGAAAATTCCAAGCCGCCGTAGAGTAAAATGTTGCAATCACTCGCGATAAGGCTGATCTTTACGTCTTATCGTGTTTCAGCGTTATCAGTCGTCTCTTAATCTGCATGAATAGTCTAATTTTTTTGAGATGCTTTTTAAGAACTCGGATCTACAGTTACAACAACTATATTTGCCGTTGAACCTGAAATTCGGAAAGTAGTATCAACAGAATAGCTCCAACTATCTCGTTAAATAAGTGTTTATGCTTTAATGCCGCTCTTTATTTATTCACATATCAAGTTACACTATATATCTTTCAATTGAGAGATGAAGTTCAGCAAACAAAGTTGTTGTGGTTTCTAAAACTGGCCTGTTGAGCAGACAAAGCTAATGCACTTTATCCTTTAGCTTTTAGCTTTTACTTGCTTCAATCACTGGACTGCAGCCATGCTGGAGCACCCACTTGACGGTTTTTTGATTGAAGAAATCGACACCAGTACATATTTTTTTGAAGTCTAGTACTTACTCAATCAGTACCCTCTTGCCGAACTGCTAATTTATGGGGACGTAAAACAGCTGATGACGGGTCAATACCCAGAAACTGCAGTCTGTGCGTATCACTTAGGTTGACGAGGGAAGGATGACCTCCCTTTGCAAATACCGATAGGGCACAGAAAGTGTCCCTTTAGCCAGCTGGAAGAGATGTTCTCCTGGGGCTACAAGCTACAGTAACACCCACCCTTAGTGGTTAGCCATATTGAGATGGCAAATATACCTCACAAACTAACATTAGTTGTCAAACAGCGGAGGTAGAATAGACTGGGACACAAAGACATCTCCGCATACACAGATATCGCCCAGAGCGATGCTATTTGGAGGCGGCATTTTGGGGTTTGATGTATCGGCTTGGTGGGTTCGAATTGAGAGCGAGGCAAACTGAAGGGCTGCCCCAGGCTGCGCAAATTCTGGATATGTCACTGACCTGGGGTTTTGGGTAATATATCTTTAAATAAAAGAGGCTCTTGATAGTGAAAAATTGGTGGGTACTGATCTTCATCATGAAATACAATATGAAATCATATTTATACAAGCGATTTTGCCAGTTCGCTAAAGTAGAATTGGTTTCAAATTTCGGAGGAGGGGGATGTCAGTTACAACGACCCTATTTCCTAATTGCTTCTTATTTCATTGATCTCGAAAGGATGGAAGGTAAAGTCGATTTCGGCGGAATTTGAACTCAGAATATAAAGACAGACGAAATGCCGCTAAGCAATTTGCCCTGCATGCTAACGATTCTTATTCCTTTACTGCCCGCAAGAGGCTACACAGAGAGGACAGACAAGGACTGACAAACGGATTAAGACGATTACATCGACCCCAGTACGCAACTGGTACTTATTTAATCGACCCCGAAAGGATGAAAGGCAAAGTCGACATCGGCGGAATTTGAACTCAGAACGTAGCGGCAAACGAAATACCTATTTCTTTACTACCCACAAGGAGCTAAACGCAGAGAGGACAAACAAGGACAGACAAACGGATTAAGTCGATTACATCGACCCTAGTGCGTAACTGGTACTTATTTAATCGACCCCGAAAGGATGACAGGCAAAGTCGACCTCGGCGGAATTTGAACTCAGAACGTAGCGGCAGACGAAATACCTATTTCTTTACTACCCACAAGGAGCTAAACGCAGTGAGGACAAACAAGGACAGAAAAACGGATTAAGTCGATTACATCGACCCCAGTGCGTAACTGGTACTTATTTAATCGATCCTGAAAGGATGAAAGGCAAAGTCGATCTCGGCGGAATTTGAACTCAGAATGTAGCGGCAGACGAAATACCTATTTCTTTACTACCCACAAGGGGCTAAACGCAGAGAGGACAAACAAGGACAGACAAACGGATTAAGTCGATTACATCGACCTCAGTGCGTAACTGGTACTTAATTTATTAATCCCGAAAGGATGAAAGGCAAAGTCAAATACTATCTGTAATTCTCTTTTGACTCGAATGGGGACAGTGTCGTTCAAGGACTTCAGTTTGGACAATTTTCATGATGTTTCGTATTTAGACGCTTTTATTAAATTCATTCAGTTGTTAAAACATAAATAAATCTTGGAATTAAATGGTTTTGATTTACTGATCAGGTGACTTTTGGTCAACTCTGTATATATAGCTGTGTGTGGTCTTCAGTTTGCATACATTCCGTCACTGCTCCACGCATCTGCCAAAGAAGGCGTTCCTTCGAAGATATAACCAAACTGAAAGTAAGTGTTCGGCAATTTCCGTAAAAACTTTTTATCTCATTTTTTTTTCAGCAAATATACATACACATACACAAATATATATACATATATGCACATAAACACATACATATACTTATATACATAAATAAACACATACATATATATATACATACACAAAAAATGCATACGCGTAAGCGATTCAGCTGAGGAAAAAGATTAAAGCAATGAATTTTTCTACGGAAATTGCCGAACAAATAGTTTCAGTTCGATTATATCTTCTCCGAAGGAATGCCCACCCCCCAAATTACTAAGTAAAGTGTACTTTGAAGAATATTTGGTCGCTATTTCTAGCTGCTCGGACGACCACGTAGAGCATTTTGCGTTTTAGCATAGGGATCGGAAAAGCGATCCATATTGAAGCCTGAAGATTTGTATAACAATCCTAGGGGACGATAAACACCTTAAATAATTTGGAGTATTAAGAGTTATTAACAATCTTAATCTGAATTATTAGCGATCTTAATCTGGAAGAGTACAGATATTCAAGGTTGAAACTCACTAATTCCCAGCCAAATATCAATTCAATAACAATAATTCTACTTCGTCTTTCTATCTGGTTTGCAAGATTCATTATGTGAATTCGTGTGTTGAAACAAATTTTGTTGTGTTTAGTGGGAGTCATTACGCCAATATTATTGACACACGCACTGGTTCAATTTATTATTTGTCAATTGGTTAAACAAATAACCAATTAGTTAGTTGGATATTTAACCAAGTGACTAATAATGATGGAGTGGAATTGAACCAGCGTGTTAATGACTCACCATAGACACAGCAATTAGTCACCAAAAACGTATTTCGCTTTCAGTATTCCGCCTATATCAATATAACATAAGGGAGCGAGCTGGCAGAAACGTTAGCACGCCGGGCAAAATGCTTTGCGGTATTTCGTCTGCCGTTACGTTCTGAATTCAAATTCCGCCGAGGTCGACTTTGCCTTTCGTCCTTTCGGGGTCGATAAATTAAGTACCAGTTACGCACTGAGGTCGATGTAATCGACTTAATCCGTTTGTCTGTCTTTGTTTGTCCTCTCTGTGTCTAAACCCTTGTGAGTAGTAAAGAAATAGGTATTTCGTGTGCCGTTACGATTTGAGTTCAAATTCCGCCGATGTCGACTTTGCCTTTCGTCCTTTCGGTGTCGATAAATTAAGTACCAGTTACGCACTGAGGTCGATATAATCGACTTAATCCGTTTGTCTGTCTTTGTTTGTCCTCTGTGTTTAAACCCTTGTGGGTAGTAAAGAAATAGGTATTTCGTGTGCCGTTACGATTTGAGTTCAAATTCCGCCGAGATCGACTTTGCCTTTCATCCATTCGGTGTCGATAAATTAAGTACCAGTTACGCACTGGAGTCGACGTAATCGACTTAAATCCGTTTGTCTGTCCTTGTTTGTCCCCTCTATGTTTAGCCACTTAATAAAGAAATAGGATTATATTTTATATACAACAAACGCCTATGGATTAACTATGGAGTAAAGCAAGAATAAAAAGGGTCCACAGGCTAAAAGAAAAAAATGGTTGAGAAACATAGGGCTAAACCCTTCATGGTCAAAACTCAACGGCTGAAGCAAAGAAAAGGTTAGAAGATCCAAATAACCATAACAATATACAATAAACTCAATCGAAAACACAACAAACCAATCACACACGACATAAAAATTCACCCTCCGCAACCCCGACCCACCTCATCCACTCACCACTTACAGAATAAACTAATCACTCTCATACAAGCCGTAATTGATATACCCGACCAAGGGTATCTGTTTGCAGACTAACCTGGTGTATACATATCAGAGGTTTCCAGCTACGGGGTGTCAAATGATACTCAGTACGTCTTTAAACAAACACCACAGGGCAGTGAGCCCCCCCCACCCCACCCCCCACCCCACCCCACCCCACCCCACCCCCCCCACACTGATGGACTCATATGTGTGTGTATGTATATATATATATATATATATATATATATATATACACAGACATATATGTATATTTCTATATATGTGTGTATATATATATACATAACATACACAATATATATATTTAATATTTATATATTTTTGTATATGTATATATATATATATATATATATATATATATATATATATATATATATATATATATATATATATGTTTATATATATATATATGTATATATATAGATATAGATATTTATATATGTGTATGTGTATATATATATGTATAGAAATGTACGTATAAATGCATGTATATATATATGTATGTATGTATGTATATATATATATATATATGTACACAAATATACACAAACGCGTACACACACAATATATAGAATCTCCCGCTGACTTCGACTACCCGGAACTCTTCTCTTACTCTTGATTATAGATCTTATCTCACCCTGTCTCTGCGGGTGGCTTTTTTGTAGTTGAAGAGGTATCAATTTTGCTTGTGGGTGGGGAGAAGCGAGCAGGTAGGGGTGAAAGAGTGGTAGTGGTGGTGGTGGCTAAGGTAGCGACGGTGTAGAGTGGTGTTGTTGTTGGCGGTGGGGAAAAGTACTTGGTAGTCAACTGTGTATTGGTGGTGGTGGTGGTGCTTGTATAGATTATGGTACTGTTGATGGTGTAGTACGTTGGCGGTCTGGCGACAGTGTCGTGTGTTGCTGGTGTATGCTGGTGTAGCTGAAGTACAGTCTTGGGTACTCATCTCCTGGTGGGTAGTCATAAAGATGCTGTAGTTGCATAACAGTCGATGACTTGGCTGGAGTGTGTGATGCTCCGGGCAGCCTTCTACTTTGCCGTCTCCCGGCTTCCGGGTCCTCACCAACGACCCTTTCTTTAACATGTTGGTGACGCTTAATGGATCCCTTGATAACGATGCTTATTACATAACGTCCAGTCAGACCCCGTCATTTATGCTTTTTTAAATATTGGTTTCCAAATTTGGGGACGAGGCCAGCTATTTCGTGGAGGTGGGGCTAAATCGATTTCGTCGACCCCAGTACACAACTGGCACTTATTTTATCGACCCCGAAAGGATGAAAGGCAAAGTCAACTTCAGCGGGATTTGAACTCAGAACGGGAAGAGGGACGAGATGCCGCTAAGCCTTTTACCTGGGGTGCTAACGATTCTTTTCTACTCTAGGCACAAGGCCTGAAATTTTTGGGGAGGGGGCCAGTCGATTAGATCGACCTCAGTATGCAATTGGTACTTAATTTATCGACCCTGAAAGGATGAAAGGCAAAGTCAACTTCGGCGGAATTTGAACTCAGAACGTAAAGGCAAACGAAATACCTCTAAGCATTTCGCCCAGCGAGCTAACATTTCTGCCAGCTCACCACCTTTATGTTTTGTTAAATATTATTTCAAAATTTTTTTTCCACAAGGGCAGCTTGGGGTAGGTGGGGACGAGTCGTTTACACCGACCTCAGTGTTCAACTGGCACTTCAATTATCGACCCCGAAAAGTTGAAAATCAAAGTCAACCTCGGCGGAATTTGAACTCAGAACGTAACGGCAGACGAAATACCGCTAAGCATTTCGCCCGGCGTGCTAACGATTCTGCCAGCTTGCTACCTCTATGCCTTGTTAAATATACAAGCATTTTACATGCATTCACTACACGAATGACCCCTTCTACATTAATTCCACCTATCAAGATTATATATACTCTTTTACTCTTTTACTTGTTTCAGTCCTTTGACTGTGGCCATGCTGGAGCACCCCTTTAAATTAATATATATATATATATATATATATTATATATATATATATATATTAATATATATATATCTTTAGTCAATCATATGGTATCTAACATTGGCCTTAGGCTGATGTCCTCAGTGCTTTAGTCCCCTTCTTTAGACCATTGCTGAAAATTCCCAATTCATTTCAGGCTTTGATTCAGATCAACCAGTCCTACATGCAAAAATGAACAGATTTCTTTAAATTTCATCTCACACCAAATATCTTCATAGGTTTCAGAATCTACAAACGAAGTACCCTATCCTTAGCTTATTTAAAACTAGCAGTATCGCCCGGCGTTGCTCGGGTTTGTAAGGGAAATAACTATATAAGCATTTTTAGAGTGTTATAGCCAAAAAATAGCAAAAAATGCATTAAAAATGGGAAAAAAAAATGATGGTAAATTTTTTAAAAATCGTTGACTCATCGTAGACATTTTTACAGAGTTACTTCCTTTATATAATAGCGAAAAAAATGCATTAAAATGGAAAAAAATGATGGTAATTTTTTTTTAAATCGTAGACTCATCGTAGACACGCGCTAATACTCAGAAGGGCTCGATATGAATCACACGACTGTAGATACCCGGTTTTGGTTAAAATGCACCGCAAAAAATGTGGGAGTAGTTAGGAATCTAAATCGTAGGAGACAGACAGCACACAACCTCACTTTTATATATAAAGATTTCCATCGATGCCACACGTAAGTTCACCTTCCGAGATTTGCAGTCTTTCACCACTAACTTGTCTATGGCAGATGATACTCTTATTATTGATTTCTGTTCAAATGGACCTTCCTCCTCTTCCTCCTCCTCCTCATTATCACCATCACCATCACCATCATCATCGTTCGTCGTCGTCGTCGTCGTCGTTGCTCGGAGATCAGATCGTTTTTCTATGTCGAGCCAATACATCTTTCCAGTGAGAGGTCACAGTTCCAGTACTACGGAGGAAAGGTGATTAGAATGTCGCCGGAAAGAACCGTCGCAAGATGGATTCTTCAAGCCGAACCAACCGACAGGAGACATAGGGATCGTCGAGGAACGAGATGATTGGATAGTATCCATTGTTTCACTTGGTCACGCTTGAGAATCCATCCAAAAGTCTAATGATAGTGGCTTCCGATAGCACACTATGGAAGAGATGCCTGAGGGCACTACCCCCATAGAAAACATGCGAAGATGTATTATTATTATCATTATTATTATTATTATCAATATTATTATTATTATTATTATTATTATTATTATTATTATTATTATTATTATATTGAGAGAGCCGTGCAACCGATGCTGGTGTGTTTGCGTCCCCGTAACTTAGCGGTTCGGCATAAGAAACCGATAGAATAAGTACTAGGCTTCCAAAGAATAAGTCCTGGGGTCGATTTGCTCGATCGACTAAAGGCGGTGCTCCAGCGTGGCCACAATCAAATGACTGAAACAAGTAAAAGAGCAAAAGAGTATATATACGACGGGCTTCTCTCAGTTTCCGTCTTCCAAATCCACTCACAAGTCTTTGGTCGGTCCGAGGCTATAATAGAAGACACTTGCCCAAAGTGCCACGCAGTGGGACTGAACCCGGAACCATGTGGTCGGTAAGCAAGCTACTTACCACACAGCCACTCCTACTGAGAAGGCAATGACACTGAGCTGCTATAATGAAACACTGTTTCTGATTTAAGTCTAAATGCAGACAGCTACTGGTAGCTAATATTTGTATCAACATCAGAATCGTTGGCTGGCCCTTGTTGGAGATTTGCCATGAAATGTCTTAGTTTTCTACCTACTTACGCAGCCCTAATACGTGTCACAATTCCAGTTTCCTCCGACCACTCTGATAGCAGCAGTTTGGGCGTTGCGCTGATTGCACCAGTTTACCGCCGGAACATTGTCACCTTTGTGTTCCACAATCTCTCTTAATCTTTATTGCTAAGTCCTGATAGTTCTCGACTTTCTCAGTTTCTTTGAAATCCACTCTAATATCATCATCATCATCACCAAACCACCACCACCACCATCACCACCCTCAACCACCACCACCACCATAACCACGACGACCACCTCCACCACAACGACGACGACGAGGACCACCACCATCACCACCCTCAACCACCACCACCACCACTACCACCACCACCACCACTGCCACCGCCACCACCACCACCACCACCACCACCACCACCACCACCATCATCATCATCATCATCACCATCACCACCACCACCACCGCCACCGCCACCACCACCACCACCACCACTACCACCACCACTGCCATCACCCCACCACCACCACCACCACGCCGCCGCCGCCACCACCACCACCACCACCACCACCACCACCCACCCCACCACCACCACACCACCACACCACCACCACCACCACCACCACCACCCCACCACCACCACCAACACCACCACACCACCACCACCGCCACCGCCAACACCACAACCACCACCACCACCACACCACCACCACCACCACCACAACCACCACCACCACCAACACACCACCACCACCACCACCGCCACCGCCAACACCACCGCCACCACCACCACACCACCACCACCACCACCACCGCCGCCGCCGCTGCCGCCACACCACCGCCACCGCCACCACCAACGCCACCATCACCGCCGCCGCCACCACCACCACCACCACCACCACCACCACATTCGTTTTTGTTGTTGTCGCCGTCGTTGTTGCTTCGAAATAAACAGATTTATTGACGAAAGGGTTGCAGTCGTGACGATTTAAGATCTTTCCTTTTTTTTTTATTTTCTTAATTATTCTCCTGGTTGCAATTAGCCCCATGGTGAAGCTCCTGTAACTGATTGTATCACCGTTATCATACCATCGCAAGCATAGTTTTATCGATGGTACGTACCATCACAGAGATAACACAAATAAGATTGAAGGAAAGTAATCTAGAAAGAGAAAAAGAGAAGCGGTAGAAATCTTCCTTGGTGGGTAGATTAGGGGTGGGGAGCAGGGGATAAACGTGGAGAGAGGAAAGGATGAATGAAGGTCGGTGGGGGAAAAAAACGGGAAAAAAGATGGACGAGTGACAAGGGTTGTTCAGCTTCTTTTTTAGGCCACGTCTTTGTCCAAATGACCAATGCCACGTTTATTTGTATTGCCAGCGCTAGCGTCAACATCACGCTGCCATGACGACGACGACGACGACGATCACCACCACCACCACCACTGCCACGACGACGACGACGACCACCACCACCATAACCATCACCACCACCATCACCACCCTCAACCACAACCACCACCACCATAACCACGACGACCACCACCATCACCACCCTCAACCACCACCATCACCACCCTCAACCACCACGACGACCACGACCACGACGACGACGACCACCACCACCACAACCACGACGGCGACGACGACGACGACGACGACCACCACCACTACCATCACCATCCTCAACCACCACCACCACCAACTATCACAATCATTGTCGCCGCAAACACCACAACGTCCACCAATATCCACCACCTCTGTTATCACCATCAGTGCCACCACCACCAGTACCACCACCACCACCACCACCAATACCATTAATGACCCCTACAATTATTCGCCACTACCACCCACCCTAAGGCTAAATGATGAGACGTGGTTGTGTTATCGTGGTTATCCATTCCTTTATTTTCTCATTTTCATTTCCATTTTTTTTGTTGCGTTTGTTTTGCCTTGGTTTTATTTGATCTTATTTTTGTGTCATCGCCTTCCTGTCGTACGTGTGAAATTTACTCTGCCAGACTATTTAACAATCATATCTTATAGCCTTGCTATTTCAGCTGTATCCATGATACCTAGTCCTATAATTTAGTATTGTATATAGCCTTTGTCTTACTGTTACTTTGCCTCTTATAGTTTATTACTTCCGCCTTAGCGAAGGCAAAAGTATTGTTTTCAGTCATATTTGTTTGTATGTTTGTGTGTCTGTGGACACGATATCTCAAGAACCGCTGGATGGATTAGGATGAATCTTTCAGGGATGCTTGACCTCGTGACTGGCACGGAACGATTAGATTTTGGGAGCGATCTGGTACCGGACAAGGGTTTCAGATTATTTTTCCGGTTTTTTAACTTAAAATTTGAGACCGGTCCGGTTCATTTTTTGTATTTTCGTTTGTGAGATATTCTCATTTTAAAAATCAACTCCGGCTAATCGTTGAGAGGATGTTGGTGTTGTCTTGGCAGAGGTTTGCACTCTCTGAGTGCTCTTGTTATTATTATAATTTGTATATATTCATTTTATCATAAATACAAAACAACACCACACACTCGACTCCCGAGTTTCGTTTTCCATACAGTGTGTGCGATTCTTTGTTTACCCATCTATAAATATATGTATTTTTATTTATTTTATATTTATATTTATTTATAACTTAACATTATGTACTTTATAATCTCTGACGAGGCCTAGAGAAACACCCAAGTACACGGAAAAATAAATAAATAGTTACCAGGGCAGCAAAAATCTCACAAGTAAAGGTGTTGTAACTTGTTTATAAAGGTAGAAACTTCGTGTTTACGTTGAATATTTGAATAATATGAATAAAAAATGAAGTTAACGCAGGCGTAAACAAATATTTTTACTTTCGACACATGTTTCGAAAATTCCACTGATACTATTCAAAAGAATAAATGGTATAAACAATGCAATCTTCTCTTCGG
Organism: Octopus sinensis; assembly: GCF_006345805.1. Classification (NCBI taxonomy): domain Eukaryota; kingdom Metazoa; phylum Mollusca; class Cephalopoda; order Octopoda; family Octopodidae; genus Octopus; species Octopus sinensis. The sequence continues at coordinate 17,468,276 of NC_043005.1, read as the reverse complement.
GAAAGTGAAAAAAACGAAACTCGTCAATACGACATTTTAGCAAAAAATGATGGATTTGTATAGCGATAGACAGAACGCTATTAATATTGTTTAAAAAACGTTATATGATATAACGTCATAAGTAGCTAACAGAAAGAGTAGGGATATTAATAGTGAATGTTAAATATAAAGGAAATTAAAGTTTAAATTATATATAATGATAGAGACTACTTATATGCACTAAATGTATGTTTTTGCCAATGCTTACATCTGTATGCTCGCTCTATACCGTGTTACTAGAGTATTTTTAGAAAAAATAATGAAAAATAGCTCAGAATTGCAGAGAAGACAGAATTTCTTGCCTTTGTCATATGGTATCGAAATTGAGGGATCAAACCATTCTAAATGAAATTGTTCATTGTGGTCTTTTAAATCCCAAATCAGTTTGCTGAGACCGGTACTATTCCGTTTATTTCTATCCCTAAATGTTGAGTAATGGATAGAAATTCTTTTAGATAACTCTAACGATGTGCTCCCAATGTAAAATCGTACTTTATACGAGTACTGATTATACACTGGTATATAGAATTTTTAACCTTAGAGTTACTTGACATAAACTTAATTCTATTGGAATTGACTTCAGATACAATAACCTTGTTATTAATATTTCTAGAGTGTTGGATGGTATTAGCTAAATTAATGTTAGTATTAGTAAATGTATTAATATTTAACAGTTTGTTATTATGAGAAGATATAATTTGCAAGAGATTTTTTGTGTTTGAAAAACCTATCCTAACCTTATGTGAATTAATTATAGAGTAATATCTAGAATTGTTTGGAAAATTCCAAGCAAAAGCTTGGCGAAACAGCTGGGGGCAGATTAGATTTAATTTGTCTCCCGTAAGGGATTATTAACCAAATATTTTTACTAGTATTCATAGCGTAATTATTTTTGAAGGTGTTATATTACTTTTAGATCTATAATAGGGATTAAATAAGGGTTATCTGCCTTCATTCGCTTTGTATCGGTGCGTAAGTTATGTTTGTTATCAATAATTCTTTTACGACTAGAAATCTTATCTACATTATTGAATTTACAATTAGACTGAGCAGAATTAATGTAGAAAATTTTTTTCTGTATAACCTGCTTTGATTAAGGCAGAATTATAGAATTCAGCGTTATTATTGAAAATATCAACATTAGCAGATAATTTAGATAATCTAAATGAAATATTCTTAACTAAATTCTTAGTAATTGCTCCAGGATGATTACTAAATTTGCTAATGTACTTAAGATTGGTCAAGGGTTTATGATATGGGAAGTAAGAGTCACTGTGTAAATTAAGCGTAATATCTAAAAAGTTGGCCTTCGTCAGATCGTCATCAAAAACGATTTTTTAAGCCCATTCTACTGAAAAAATTAACTAAACTATTCTTAACTTTTTGTACCTTTTGGTTGGAAACATTTTGGAGGTAAAGTAAACAATCATCACGATATAGACCTCCATAAATGTTAGGGAACTCTTCAACCATTTCAAAAAGAATATATATATAGACCAAATCAGCTATCTGTGCTGAATCAGAACTTCCCATTGGTATATCGAAACTATCTGGGGTGTCTTTACGGACCCACAACTTATCATCAAATTTAATAATAGATCTTCTGGCTGCCAAACCACATTGATTTCTTCTCGGGTGAGACCAGCTTTGTTA
>NC_043005.1:17451584-17461584 GCF_006345805.1 Octopus sinensis | reverse complement strand
ATATATATATATATATATATTTGTAGCCACTTTAACATGGCCGTCTGTTCGAGCGGATTCTACTACATCTCAAGCTGGTTAACGATGCACAGCTGCGTCCGATGAAATTGGGAACAAGGGAGCGAACCCCTACCATCTCCTAGCGACGGGACCAGTAGACCAGTCGTGGCTTTATGTTATTTCTGCCACTCCTCAGTACTGGACACCTCGTCTGCTAGAGATGATAGCTGCCCGCCTCTGCACGCAATATATATATATATATATATTTCAAGCGAACACACAGTCGCTGATTTTGTCACAAGCAAAAATGCTAGTTCTGAAGTCTCTCTAAGAGATCAACGCAATAGTTGTACTAACAAGTAATATTCGTAGTCACTTTAATATGGCTGTCCGTTCAAGCGGAGTCTACTGCGATTTTTTTTACTCCAATAGGACATCTATATAGGAAAAAATAGAAGTTGAAAATGCACTGGGAATAGTTAAAATATTTTTTATTATCGTATTTAAAGATTTAACCGGTTTCACAGCTTACACTGATTTTCAAAAATTTGAAATAGAAAGACGTGGCTTATGTCACAGCTGTTTTGCTTCTGTCTAGTGTTTGAAGTTTGGTCTGTTTTTATAGGGAGTTCATAGTTCAAATCAGTATGTCTTGAATAGGTTTTGATTGGTAGAGGATAGTCATATGACTACTTTCCCGCTAGTCCGTGTTTTAGTATCAAGTGACAGTGTTTGGCGTCGTAAGTTAAGGCTGACACGGTTGACTGAACAAGTCTAGTGGTAGCACTAAACAGTCAAGTTTTCTGAAAGCTTTCTGTCAAGTGTTTGTAGAGATTGAACACGTGATTAAACTTCGGATCGGCTGTATGTTTCCCGCTACGTTAGTGTTACGTGGCAGTAAATTTTGCGCCTAAAATGAAAGCTGACACGGTTGTGTGAACATGTTCAGTTACAATCAAGGTACTCCAAATTTAATCTCCGGTTGGAGAGTAGACAGGAGTCGTTTGTATGTCCAGTGGCTAAAGTTTAGGTAGTTAGTTGTGTAGGTTCCTCATGTTAAGTGTCAGTATGAGTTTTGGATGTGAATAGTTATTTGTGCATGAACTTTGTTAAAGTTTGTTAAGTCTGGGTTTGTACTTTTGTACAAATTCAAATTAGGACAGATTTTAACCGTAAAAAATTTCTTTACATGTTCTTCAAGGAATTTAATATACGCTATCAAATGTCAAGGATGTAATGAAGATTACATAAGTCAAACAAAGCTTACTCTAAGAAACAGATTGATCACCGACAACAAATACGAGACCCCAGTACTAGACAGATTCCACTGTACAAAAAAATAAGTCTCCTAAATTCCAGCTCTTCTCACTTTGTTCAGTGAATACCACTGATGAAGCTCAGATAAACAAAAAGAATACTTTCATACAAACACACTGGCGTAGCAGGGAACCTACAAAAATGTCTAAGACTAGTCATGTGACTAATCTCTACCAATCAAAACTTATTCAAAGCATATACTAATTTGAGCCATGAACTCCCTACAAAAATAAGGCAAGCATGAAATACTAGTCAGAAGCAAAACAGCTGTGACATAATCCACTTCTTTCGATTTCAAATTTTTGAAAACCAATGTAAACTGTGAAACCGGTTAAAGCTTTAAATTTGATAATAAGAAATATTGTAACTATTGACAGTGCATTTTCAACTTCCATTTTTCTTATATTTCTACCCGCGTGGAATAAAATAACTTTGTTTTCTACATACATACATACATACATACATACATACATACATACATACATACATACATACATACATACATACACACAATTGTATATATGTATGTATATATATATATATATATATATATATGTATATATATATATATGCTAGAAACCCCCTTCGGTCATGACTACCATGGGATTGCACCTAGAAAGTTACCCTCCAGGAACAAGTCCCAGGCAAGGTTGTTTATGGAAGACCAGCAGTCGTCCATACATACCGGCTTCCCCTCTCCACGCCACCAGTGTTATCCAAGGGAAAGACAAAGGTCGATACAGCTTGGAACCTGTGACGTCGCAACTCATTTCTACACTTGAGTGAACTGGAGCAACGTGAAATAAAGTGTCTTGCTCAAGAACACAACACGCAGCCCGGTCCAGGATTCGAACTCACAACCTGACGATATATATATATATATATATATATATATAGTACAAAGTAAGATAGGGGTTATGGGTGTAACCCGCTATGAGATATTATCTGTATTTGTATTATTATCTTATCTATTGATTTATATAATATTTTTGTATGCTTTTGATGTTCTCATTTGTAAAATGAATAAATAATCCAACATTATAATATCCGTAAGTTGGTGAACAAACCAAATTTGTTTCTCTATTTTCTTATTTGTATTATATATATATATATATATATAAATCATTGCAGCGTGGAAGACTGAAGTTAGCCATTCAGAAATGCACAAAGACCGTTAACTTTAACTTCACTTAAAGATTTGTTTGTAATATGGTGTCAAATTTTTCGTCGCTCAAAAATAGCAACCTGTTCACTGACAAAACACACTTTTTAATTAGCAAACCAGGTCGCTGTTTCGAACGACAAAAATTTTGTTGCCATATTGCAAATACATGTTTAAGTGGAGTTAACGGTCTTTGTGCATTTCTGAATGGCTAGACTGTCTTCCGTCTACGTTCCCCGCAAAATCTATCTATCTATCTATCTATCTATCTACCTATCTATCTATCTATCTATCTATCTATCTATCTATCTATCTATCTATCTATCTATCTATCTATCTATCTATCTATCTATCTATCTATCTATCTATCTGTCTATCTATCTATCTATCTATCTATCTATCTATCTATCTATCTATCTATCTATCTATCTATCTATCTATCTATCTATCTATCTATCTATCTGTGTGTGGTGTGTGTGTGTGTGTGTGTCTTTGTCCCGGCATCACCGCTTGACAACTGGTGTTGGTGTGTTTACGTCCCCGTAACTTAGCGTTTTGGTAAATGAGACCGCTAGAATAAGTACTACGCTTAAGAAATAAGTCCTGGGGTCGATTTATTCAGTTAAAAAAAAACCCTTCATCGCAGTGCCCCAACATGGCCGCAGTCAAATTACTGAAATATGCAAAAGAATAAAAGAGTATATATATTTGAGTATATATAAAAGAGTATATATAAAAGAGTATATATATTTGAATCACAAAAGAAATTTTTCAAATTTCTAACTACTAGCCAATCGAATTAATCTAAAATAATCATTACCTAGTGGTCAGAATTTCTAAACTCATAGTTATTTCGATCTTGTTAGGATGGACTTGGTGCAAACATAACTGTATCTATTATTATTATTATTATTATTATTATATTATTATATTATTATTATTATTATTATTATTATTATTATTATTAATATTAATACTAATTTTTATTGACTTTTATAGCTTTATAATTTTATGAACTGAACCATGGTTTTAATTATTATTTTTCATCTCCCTATGTGTTAGTTTTTTAAAACTATTAGCCAAATATGTATAATAACTGTGCTTATTAATATTAATATATACACTGATATATATTTTGTTTTCTTTTGTTTTGTTTACCTTGCATTATTGTACCAATGAGTATTATATTATATATGTGTAGCATTATGAAGTTTATGCATAAGTTTTTATATTTTACATTTTTATATTTTTATATTTATATGTATATGGAAAAATAATTTTTTCACAATTATAACAAATTTAATTCTCTGAAGAGGCCGTGGGGCATCCTTGTTAATGCCTCATTTATACCTGCCTTTATGACTTATAGGTTAAATGAGGTATGACTGCCCTTGCTGCCGAAACAGCTGTCAGATATGATTTAATTACATATTATATTTGAAATTTTGGTGCTATTAAGTTAGACATGGCCTGGGCCAATAATGGCCGAAACCTATCAAAGTATCAAAGTATCAAAGTATATTTCCTTGTCTATATACATTTACTGTATATTTTGTATAATGCCTTTACTGATATGTAATGGTGTAATAAAGTATTGATTGGGTATCATCTGATAGTTGATGTTTTATTGATTTAAGTATGTTTCTCCATTTTCTAATTTTGTAGTATATATATATATATATATATATATATATAACAATTTAATAAATAAAACATATGCATACATACATACATATATGTACATACCTACATCTGTATGTATATATTCATGCATATATATATATAAGACAATCAATACAAGGAATATTCCCATTCATCAGCTGCCCCTGGTTCGACTCAATGCGTGTTTCGAAGGTAAGGGCAGAACACGATCCAGCCGAAGCAATCCTTCCTGCAAAATGAATTAAATAAAATTCTTTTGCAGAGGGATAAAAAAAGAACGACAAGAACAGGACGTAAAAGCAATACAAAAGAAGAAAAAAACAGTACACATAAAGAATAAAAACAGGACAAGGAAACCAACAATAAGGGCATTTTTTAAAGCCTAGACTATGGAAAAATTCGCTGGAACGCATTTTCAGAAGATCGACTTGCTGGAGACAGAAGAAAGTCGATGTTGACTTGTTGAAAGCAGCGGGCAGAAAGAAAGTTTAGTAGTCCGGTCAGCGGCCAGAGAGAGGAGGAGGCGGAGGAGTGAGAGAGAGAGAGAGAGAGAGAGGAAAAGAAACCAGAAAGGGTGAAAAATAAGAAGGAGAGAGACAGGTAGAGAGGAAGACAGACAGGCAATGTATGTATGTATGCATGTATGTGTGTGAGCGTGTATGTGTGTGAGCGTGTATGTGTGTGAGCGCGTATGTGTGTGAGCGTGTATGTGTGTGTGTGTGCAAGTATATGTACGTGTGTGCGCACTGTTTTTTAAAAAGCTCACTTTTGCCTTCCCCCGTTATGGATTCGAGCTCCATAGTAACTCGACTTGCTAAAAATAGCCATAAAAGCCCCCCTTTTCAGAGTCACACTCTTAATCTAGTGGACGCATTCGATGATACTCTTTAATAGAGACGCATGAACGCTTCTGGATCGTCTTTGATCATAGGTCTGTTTAAACAGGGATGACCTGGGGCTAAACAACATCAATAACAACAATGACACCGTTTGTTATCTCGCCTGAACAGTTCAAGCTTACAAAGATAATGAGTTGGGGGGGGGGTGAATGGTGCGTGTGTGGTGGTAGTGGCAGTAGTGGGAAGAAGGGAGGTGTCGAGGAGTTGCTTTAAGATAAATGGCAAACGTTAAACGATTTCGTTGACACCGCCACCGCTTTCCAACGTTAGCATTGCTATCGACTCCAGCGGCGCCGTTGACATAAGAGTTGGAGTGGAGTGGAGTGGTATGATGTCGATGTGGCATGGAGTAGGTACTGGGAGGTGTACTGGCGGTGAGAAAAGGTGGGCTGAGGTCATCGGTGATCGGAGATGACATCGTTCTGATAGTGACAGTGGCAGAGGAGGGAACGGAACGGAACGTTTATGTCAGAGAATGAGAAGGGGGGTTGGAGTTTGTTGTCGGGGGTGGGTATGGCAGTGGGTGTAGATTGATATTGGCAGGAGGTGGGGGTGGGGTGGCGGTATTGAAACCCCATGTGGGGTTTTCTAGTGCGTTTGTGTGTGTGTGTGTGTCTGGAAGGAAGTGTCATATATGAGTGCCATCTGCTTTGTCGCGTGGATATCTGGATAAGAGCTTGAAGTAGGTTCGTGCCTCAGTGTGTTGCTGTATATGTGTACGCGTGCGCCTGTGATATATATATTAAAGCGCGTGTGTGTGTGTATGTGTGTGTGTGTGGTGTGTGTGTGTGTAGTATTGCGTGATGTTGTACAGTAGTAGATATCTGCGTAATGTTATAGGTTTTGCAATCATCTTCGTACGTTTGTGATGCAATTCGATAATCGGGTCATTCAAAATCGCGAAAAAAATCAGCGCCAAAAAGTTAGTCATTCGAATTCGATTTTCGATCAAATTCGTTTTTCGGTCATCATACTATGAATTGATCCAAGTGAACTGAAACTAGATTTACTACACACTCTCGACGATTAATCGTATGTGGAGGCACATGGCCTAGTGGTTAGAAGGGGTCGCGGTCGAGGGATCGCGGATTCGAATCTCAGACCGGGCGATGTGTGTGTTTATGAGCGAACCACCTAAGCTCCACGCGGCTCCGGCAGAGGGTAATAACGGCGAACTTCTGCTGACTCTTTCGCCACAGCTTTCTCTCACTATTTCCTCCTGCATCTTGCAGTTCACCTGCGACGGACCGGCGTCCCGTCCAGGTGGGGAACCTACACGCCAAGGAAACCGGGAAACCGGCCCTTATGAGCCAGGAATGGCTTGAGAAGGATTAATCGTATGTAGTAAAGATTATCATAAATAGACCTGTTGAAAATCGCACTAGTCTCCACGCTCCCGACTATACCGCTAACGACAAACGGAATCTTAAGATTTGCGTTTCTAAGAGTTATGGGATTGAAAATTTCGATGATAGACCTTTGCTCGCATCCTTTCTCAATACCTTCTGCAAGGTACAATTCTGGTTTTGTGGTCAAGCGTGACCATAAGTTATTGTGTGCCTATAATGGCTGTGAGCTGGCAGAATCGTTAGCACACCAGGCGAAATGTTTAGCGGTATTTCGTCTGCCGTTACGTTCTGAGTTCAAATTCCGCTGAGGTCGACTTTGTCTTTCATCCTTTCGGGGTCGATAAATTAAGTACCAGTTACGCACTGGGGTCGATATAATCGACTTAATCCGTTTGTCTGTCTTTGTCCTTTCTGTGTTTAGCCCCTTGTGGGTAGTAAAGAAATAGGTATTTCGTCTGCCGCTACGTTCTGAGTTCAAATTCCGCCGAGGTCGACTTGGCCTTTCATCCTTTCGGGGTCGATAAATTAAATACCAGTTACGCACTGGGGTTGATGTAATCGATTTAATCCCTTTGTCTGTCCTTGTTTGTCCCCTCTATGTTTAGCCCCTTGTGGGCAATAAAGAAATAAAGATGTTCTCACCCGACCATTCAGATTTTTTCCCTGACTCTCAAACATTAGCAAAGCTGTATTTTTTATTGCTTACGCTCTGCAAATTTCAGCTATCGCCATCTTGTGTGTTTATGTTACAAATCTCGTTAGTAGTATAGTAAGGAGTGTGGAGGCGCAATGGCCCAGTGGTTAGGGCAGCGGACTCGCGGTCGTAGGATGGCGGTTTCGATTCCCAGACCGGGCGTTGTGAGTGTTTATTGAGCGAAAACACCTAAAGCTCCACGAGGCTCCGGCAGGGGATGGTGGTGATCCCTGCTGTACTCTTTCGCCACAACTTTCTCTCACTCTTACTTCCTGTTTCTGTTGTACCTGTATTTCAATGGGCCGGCCTTGTCACTCTCTGTGTCACGCTGAATATCCCCGAGAACTACGTTAAGGGTACACGTGTCTGTGGAGTGCTCAACCACTTACACGTTAATTTCACGAGCAGGCTGTTCCGTTGATTCGGATCAACCGGAACCCTCGTCGTCGTAACCGACGGAGTGCTTCCACATAGTGAGGAGCGCGGAGATAGGTCTTTTTATGATAATCTTTACTGCATACGATTAATCGTCGAAAGTGGGCAGTAAATCTAGCTTCAGTTCACTTGGATCAATTCATAGGCGTATGAGCGGCTGTGTGGTATGTGGCTTGCTTACCAACCACATGGTTCCGGGTTCAGTCCCACTGCGTGGCACCTTGGGCAAGTGTCTTCTACTATAGCCTCGGGTCGACCAAAACCTTGTGAGTGGATTTGGTAGACGGAAACTAAAAGAAGCCTGTCGTATATATGTATATGTATATACATATGTGTGTGTGAGTGTGTGTGTGTCTGGGTTTCTCCCTCCAACATCGCTTGACAACCGATGCTGGTGTGTTTGCGTCCCCGTAACTTAGCGGTTCGGCAAAAGAGACCGATAGAATAAGTACTAGGGCTTACAAAGAATAAGTCCTGGGGTCGATTTGCTCGACTAAAGGCGCTGCTCCAGCATGGCCGCAGTCAAATGACTGAAACAAGTAAAAGAGAGAGAAGAGAATGTTTTCGTTTTTCTCATTATTTTCCGAAGTGTCAATGTCTACGCCTGTCTTTGTAATTGCATCTACTTATTTAATTGTTATCATTTCAGTTTTGTTAGTTTGCTATTTTGTGTTAACGTTCGTGTTTTTCTTTTTACAATTTTCAACAAAATTTTCTTCTAAAATCTTGGTGGGGGTGTACGCTGTGACCGACTTTGCTGTTAGTACCTCTTACCACAACCCTAAACAAAGTGTTTATAGTGTTAACAACAACAACAACTACAACAACAAATTGTATTACTGGCACATGGGCTTTACGTACAAATTGCACACGACACATGACGGACACAAAAATGTGTGTGGATGGACAAAACAGAGTAATGTAAAAATGAGAGGAGGTTTAAGATATTGTACATTGAACTTATGAAAACTACGAGAAATAACATAATTAGACCCAGACCCAAACACAAATTGGGTGATCTACTTCAGACAGGTGAGAAGTCCGTTTCGTAGGTTGGATCCGATTGCTCTACATCTCTAATTTGCTATGGTTCTCTACAGTGGAGGTACTTGGCCTAGTTGTTAAAGGGATCACATGTTCGAATCTCAGACCGGGCGATGTGTGTGTTTATGAGCGAAACACCTAAGCTCCACGCAGCTCTGGCAGAAGGTAATGGCGAATCTCTGCTGACTCTTTCGCCACAGCTTCGCTCACTCTTTCCTCCTGCATCTAGCAGCTCACCTGCGACGGACCGGCGTCCTGTCCAGGTGGGTAACCTATACGTCAAGGAAAGCGGGAAACCGGCCCTTATGAGCCAGGCGTGGCTCAAGAAGGAACAAACTGGTTCTGTACAGGCAGCGCGTTGTCCGCGAGATTTTCGCGCTTGTTATTTAGTAAATCTGTCGGGAACGCGGGAGTGATCTGAATACTAGTCTATCCCTTACCGCCTGAAAGGAATGTGGACTCTTCTCTGTTTATCATGATGCAATTTGTTGGAGTCAATTTGTTTTCGCTTCTGTGTTTATTTTCTCTTCTTGTCAATTAGACCCCTAAAGAACTTCCATTCGTTCCTCATCATCACAAGATAATGGGATTGTATCAGTGGCCGGACATATCCTTGGTTACCTTCTCATTACTTGCTGGTTTGGAAGCACTCCGTCGGTTACGACGACGAGGGTTCCGGTTGATCCGAATCAACGGAACAGCCTGCTCGTGAAATTAACGTGTAAGTGGCTGAGCACTCCACAGACACGTGTACTCTTAACGTAGTTCTCGGGGATATTCAGCATGACACAGAGAGTGACAAGGCCGGCCCTTTGAAATACAGGTACAACAGAAACAGGAAGTAAGAGTGAGAGAAAGTTGTGGTGAAAGAGTACAGCAGGGATCACCACCACCCCCTGCCGGAACCTCGTGGAGCTTTAGGTGTTTTCGCTCAATAAACACTCACAACGCCCGGTCTGGGAATCGAAACCGCGATCCTATGACCGCGAGTCCACTGCCCTAACCACTGGGCCATTGCACCTCCTACTTGCTGGTACAGAGAGTGTGGTGAGTTTTTTCGTCCATTTTTAGAGCAGGGATTAGAGGTTTTCTTGGAAACAGTAGTTTCTAGGTCCTGCTGTTGTTACTGTAGGCTCTGTATCTCTCTCTATTCCTCTGTCTTGTGAGGTCCACAAAGCAGAAAGACCTCACAAGGCCCTAACTTAACACACGTCTAACAGTTAAGCATTCTGTCCTACACCATTATCTTATCGTTTTCTTTTCTTACACTCATGATGCAGTATATATGTAGCTCCTGGTTGGTCTTTAGGGATCCTGTAGATGTATGAAGAACCCTCCCGATCACATGTTGTTTCGGTCATCTCAGAGCTTACTGTCTGTCCGTACTGTACTGCAGAAACGAAGACAAGCCCAGGATCAGTATCATAACCAATGTGTC
>NC_043005.1:17434084-17444084 GCF_006345805.1 Octopus sinensis | reverse complement strand
GTGGTGTTGGTGGTTATGATTGGTTGGTGTGGTATTAGTGGTGGTAGCGGTAGTAGTAGTGGAAGCGGTGGTGGTGGTTGTTGCGGTGATGGTGGTGGTAGCGGTGGTAGTGGTAGCGGTGGTGGTGGTAGGGGAAGCGTTGATGGTGGTAGTGGTAGCAGTAGTAGTGGTGGTGGTGGTTGCGGTGATGGTGGTGGTAGCGGTAGTGCTTGTAGCGGTGGTGGTGGTAGCAGTGGTGGTGGTAGCGGTGGTGGTGGTAGTGGAAGCGATGATGGTGGAGGTGGTAGTGGTGGTAGTGGTGGAAGCGGTGGTGGTGGTGGTAGTGGTGGTGGTGGTGGAAGCGGTGGTGGTGGTGGTAGTGGTGGTGGTGGTAGCAGTGGTAGTGGTAGCGGTGGTGGTGGAAGTGATGGTGGTGGTAGCAGTGGTGGTGGTAATGGTGGTGGTGATGGTGGAAGCGGTAGTGGCGGTGGTGGTGGTGGTGGTGGCGGTGGAAGCGTCGATGTTGGAAGCGGTAGTGGTTGTGGTGGAGGCGGTGGTGATGGTTGTAGAAATGGTAGTGGTGGTGGGGGGGATGGTAGCGGCTGTAGTATAAGTGTAGATGGTTGTAGTGGTAGTAGTAGTGGCGGTAGAGAGACATGTAGGTGTGGTGATGATGGTGATAGCGACAATGGTAGTCTTAAACGCTAATGGTTGTGATAATGGTAGTCTTAAGTGCTACTGGTAGTGATAATGGTATTAGTGGTGTCTGTGGAGGTGGTAGTACAAACGACACTGGTTGTAGTGTCTCAATACCGCCAAGTGACTAAGTCTGTTAGCTGGCAGAATCGTTAGCGTGCTTAGCTGAAATTCTTCCGTCTTTACGTTCTGAGTTCAAATACCGTTGAGGTTGACTTGGCTTTTTATCCTCTCAGGGTCGATGAAATAACTACAAGTCAAGCGCTGGGGTCGATGTAAAACTTTAAAAAAACAAAAAAAGATTCTCTATACTTTTAACAGTGAAATGATTTAAAAAATTAATAAAAGTAGGCGCAGGCGTGGCTGTGTGGTAAGTAGCTAACTTACCAACCTAATTATCCCGGGTTCAGTCCCACTGCGTGGCACCTTGGGCGAGTGTCTTTTACTATAGCCTCGGGCCGACCAAAGCCTTGTGAGTGGATTTAGTAGACGGAAACTGAAAGAAGCCCGTCGTATATATATATATATATATATATATAATATATATATATATATATATATATATTTGTATGCATCTGTGTATATATGTTTGTGTATCTGTGTTTGTCGCCCAAGATCACTTAACAACCGATGCTGGTGCGTTTACGTCCCGGAACGTAGCGGTTCGGCAAAAGAAAACGATAGAATAAGTACTAGTCTTACAAAGAATAAGTAAAAGAATAATTTACTTTATACATTACGAATTAGTGACTTCCCTGTTCCTGATCAGATCTCATTTCATTTTAATAACCATTACTTGTTACATAATTGGCCATATCACATTGAAAGCACCGGCTGTGTGGTAAGTAGCTTGTTTACCAACCACATAGTTCCGGGTTCAGTCCAGCTGCGTGGCACCTTCGGCAAGTGTCTTCTACTATAACCTCGGGCCGACCAAAGCCTTGTGAGTGGATTTGGTAAGCGGAAACTGAAAGAAGCCTGTCGTATATATGTATATACATATATATATATATATATATATATATATATATATATATATATATGTATGTGTGTATGTGTATGTTTGTGTGCCTGTATTTGTTCCCCCAACATCGCTTGACAACCGATGCTGGTGTGTTTACGTCCCCGTAACTTAGCTGTTCGGCAAAAGAGACCGAGAGAATAAGTACTAGGCTTACAAAGAATAAGTCCTGGAGTCGATTTGCTCGACTAAAAGGTGGTGCTCCAGTATGGCCACAGTCACATGACTGAAAAAAGTAAAAGAGTATAGGTAAAATTTCGTATGTTAAGTTACCTCACTGTCCCTAAAGCCTAACGCTTCACTACCCCCTAAAGCCTAACGGCCCAGCACCCCTCTGAGGGTGGTATCGCCCACGTTGACAGCCTTTGGTTTTGACCTACGGTGGGGGGAATGGATAAAAGAGCGGATGCTTTGCTAAACCTTATTATTTCAATTCGTTGTTTTAATTCCCTAGCGTTTCAGGTTTTGATTATTTCTCGAGTAAAATTTAGGCACTTAGCCGTCGTGACATCAATTTTACGAAATCTGCTGACAAAAGTAAAATTTCGCCATTTTACGCACATGCACAAAAATGACGACCACACGGGTTCTCTACCAGACTCTGCCAATTTTTCCTTCAAATTGGTCCCACCCATTAATATAGATTTAAAATTTTTGAAAAATATTGAAATTTGACGAAAAAGGTTTCATGGCTATAAACAGACGTCTTATTAACGGTAATTTAACTGAGTACCTCAGCTAGGACATATATATATATATATATATATATATATATGTATATTTATATATATATATATATATATATATATATATATATAGATATATATATATATATATATATAATATATATATATATAACATATATATATATATATACATATAACATACATACATACATTCATATATATATATATATATATATTATAATATATATATATATATTAGTTGTATAAGATTTGATTCAGGGAATCGTGCGGCTATCCCAGTAAGCTCCTTTTACGGACTCTGCTAATAATGTATTACACATGGATGTCATGTGGTTAAATAAATATATTCTCACCTCCCATACCTTCTGATTTCATGTCTTGTATATATATATATATATATATATATATATATATATATATATATATATATATATATATATATATATATATATATATATATATATATATATACATACACACGCATACATGTATACATACATATATATATGTGTGTATATATATATAGTGAGAATTTACAAAAAGACAAAAGACAAAGACGGGTGTGTAAACAACAAACAGATGTATTAATTTTAACGCTCGGGAAGTTAGAAAGTCTTTTACGTTTCGAGCCTACGCTCTTCAACAGAAAGGAACACAGAAATAAACAGGGAGAGAAAACAGAAAAAGGTTTAGTGGCTAGCGATCAATTACACAGGAGAGCTAGAAAGAAGGGGAGATAATAAAGTAGTGGTGATCCCAAAACGAAGGTACGCGCGTGTGTGTATGTGAGAGCGTATATGTGCGTGTGGAAGGGGGCTGGTGACACGGAGGAGTGCGTGTATGCATGTGTAGGTGTGTGAATGGTGGTGTAAGGGCTGGGAAGTGGTCAGTGTTAGTGTGTGCACTGATTTGGATGATGGGAAATGGTCAGTGCTTGTCTGTGCGGAGTGGTGTGATGTGGTGTGGTATGGTATGGTGGTATGTGGTGTGGTGGTGTGATGTGGTGGTGTTGGGGTGTGGGGTAGGTGAGTGTGGGGTCTAAGGAATGGGGCAGGCTGGGATGGGATGTATAGGGATGGTGGGGTTGGAATGTGTAGGGTTGGGGTAACGCTGGAGATGCGTAGGAGTGGAGTCGCCAGAAGGGAGAGGATGGAAGGGAGGTGGGTAAGAGTGAAGAGAGGAAGTAGGTGCCAGAGCAAGAGAGGAGAGGTGGGTGGGAGGAAGTAGGTGTGAGAGGAAGAGAGGAGAGAGGAAGAGAGTTGAGTCCATGTGGCGCAAAGAAGCGAAGAGAGAAGATTAATCCTTGCTCACAGCGAAGACGGGAGTCCGGATGGCCCCTGTGCAAGACAATCCGAACACAGACAGGTGTTGTAAAGAGTGACCAGTAGAGCGGAAATGACGCGAGACGGGGGTGTCGTTGCCGAGTTGGCTGTCTCAGAGGTGTTCCGCGAACCGGTCAGCGAAGCGGCGTCCCATTTGACCGATGTATAGAGAAGGACAGAGAGAGCAGGAGATGCAGTAGATGACGTTGCTAGAAGTGCAGGTGAAGGAGTCAGTGACATGATAGGGTCGATGATGGATGCCTGTGAGGAGGGTGATGTTGGAGAGGTAAGGGCAAGTGCGGCAGCGTGGGCTGGGGCAGGGGAACGAGCCAGGTTGGGAGGTTGGGTTAGGGAAGAAGCTGTAGACCAAGAGGTCTCGTAGGTTGTGGGCTCGTTTGAAGGAGGAGAGGGGCCGTTTAGCGAAGATGTGCGAAGTGGAGAGGTTGGAAAAACGGACGATGTTACACGAAAATAAATACAAAAAACAAAAAGTAATACGAATGTAAATATTTTTCTGTCCTTATTTCGTATACATTCGATCCTTTTTCCAAGAAATCTAATTGCACGTAGGTTAGTTTTTCCTTGGGGCTGGCCAGATCGGAGCAATCTCAAGATTAATCAGCCGAAATTGCGAGGATGATCCGGTTCTTGACTGAAGATTAGAGGCTTCGAAATGACCCGTCCGTTTTCGTATGTTTTGCGTTCTTGTCCCATTTTGTATTTTTATATATACTTTTATACGTATATATATATATATATATTATATATATATATATATATATATATATATATATATAGTATTCAATAAAGGGTGGAATATAATTAATTTAATAAAATTAATCAATTTCACCTAGTAGATTTGTCGGTATGGAAAATACCATATTTGGTAATATTTGGTAATATTATATTGACAAGGAAATGAACCTTCGGTTCTAATCCAGAAACAAGTCGTCTATAATTAATCCAGAGGCTGGGTTTTCGTTATTTTCTGCCTTTTTTTGCCATATACAGCTTACAAATTCTGTTTGTTTGTGGAGACTTTTTATTAGTAGAGGAAATAGTGACCAATTTTGGCTGCTATTTCTAATATTTTCGGTATGTGGTTTTGAGCAACTTGTTGCATTTAACCCTTTATTATAATTATATATATAT
Organism: Octopus sinensis; assembly: GCF_006345805.1. Taxonomy (NCBI): domain Eukaryota; kingdom Metazoa; phylum Mollusca; class Cephalopoda; order Octopoda; family Octopodidae; genus Octopus; species Octopus sinensis. The sequence goes on along the minus strand of NC_043005.1, from coordinate 17,439,207 downwards.
ATATATATATATATACGACAGGCTTCTTTCAGTTTCGGTCTACCAAATCCACTTACAATCTGTGGTCGCTCCGAGGTTTGAGTAGAAGACACTTGTCCAAGGTGCCACGCAGTGGGACTGAACACGAAACCATGTGGTTGGGAAGCAAGCTTCTTACCACACTTTTACGTGTTTCAGTTATTAGACTACGGCCATACTGGAGCACTGCCTTAAAGAATATTCTTAGACGAATGCATCGGCCTCAGTACTTAGTCTTTGTTTTAAAGACCGGTGCCCATTCTATCGGTTCCTTTTGCCGAAACGCTAATTTACGGGGACGTAAACAAACCAATGTCGGTTGTCAAGTGGTAGTGGAGGACAAACACAGACACACACAGATACATACATACATACATACGTACATACATACATACATACATACATACATACATACATACATATGTACATACATACATACATACATATGTACATACATACATACATATGTACGTACATACGTACGTACATACATACATACATACATACATACATACATACATACATACATACATATGTACATACATACATACATATGTACGTACATACATACATACATACATACATACATACATACATACATACATATGTACATACATACATACATACATATGTACGTACATACGTACATACATACATACATAAAAAAAAAAAAAGATATAAAAATATAAAAATACGCGGTATTCTATCTTTATAATCTTTATAATTTCGTCCTCCGTGCCTGCCACGCACTCTCTTTCTCTTTTTTACATTTCTATTTCTATCTCTCTCATACATTTTTATTATTTGTTGTCATTAGTGTTCTTTCAAACAGAAAATAATAATTAAAAAGATATAAAAATACGCGCTATTCTATCTTTATAATCTCTCCCTCTCTTTCTTACATTTCTATTTCTATCTCTCTCATACAGTTTATACCTTATCTGTCTCCCCATCCACCAGACCCTCTATTCCGCTCTCACTCTCCCCTCCCTCTCTCTCCCTCTGCAATCGTTTCTCTTCTGCATCTCTCTCACCTCAACCCCTCTCTCAGTTCCTCAACTTCACTCATTCTCTCTTGTATCTATATACCGCCCTCTTTCTCTCTCTCTCTCTCTGTTACTCCCCTCCCTCTCTCTGCCTCTTTCCTCTCCGCTCCTTCACAGGTCAAACCCCTTTTCCTCTTCCCCTTCTGTCCCCTTATTTCTTTCTCTACACCACCCTCCCTGTCCCTTTACTACACTCTGTTGCGCCCCCTCTCTTCCTCTTCCCCCCTTTTTTCTTCCTACCTTTCCTCTCCCTGTTCCCTCTAAGGCTCACCACCCCCTGTCTCTTTTTTCCTCTCTCTGTCTCCTTCCTCCACACCACCCTCTCTGTCCCTTTACTTCACTCCCTGGTACCTCTATCCTGCCCTCTCTCTCTCTCCCTCTCCATTTCATCTCTCTCTTCCTCTCCATTTTATCTCTCCGCCTTTCTTCTCCCTGCCCCCCCTAGGGTCCACCCTCTTGTCTCACTTTTCCACCCTGTCCCTTTCTACTACACCTCTATCCCGCTCACTCTCCCCCTGCTGACCTGCCATTCTCTCACCTTTCTCTTTTTTCCCTCTTATTTTCTCTCTTTCTCTCTTCTCTCAGGAAAATCCCCTCGTCTCTCTCTCTATCCCCCCCTGGCTTTTCTCCTTTCTCTTCTCCCTCTCCATATCTCTCCTTCTCTATCTCTCTCTCTGTTCCTATATTTCACTAGAAGAAAATGGCAAGAAACTGGTCTGCGAGAGAGGTGCAATTGTTCGTCCGCGCTTGGAAGATCGCTGAGGACGACTCGCCGAACGACATTATTGCTGCGGCGCTGAAAAGCAACAATTTTTCGAGAACCACCGCCCAGATAGAGCGAAAGAAGAGAGAAGTTATCCGTTCGTACGCTCTAATCAGGCAACATATGGACACCCTGGACATCATCCTGGGAGGTGACGGCAGCAGGGAGGGCCAAAAGGATGAGGAAAGCAAATGGAGAAGCCTGGAACAAAGGGAAACGATGACACATGTCCAGCTTCCAACACCACAACTGAAGACCAAAGAGGTGCGATGGCGCGCAAGAAAGGAAAGGCACCCTGGAATTGATGGGAGCAGGAGGTAAAGGGTGACAGAATCAAGGCTAACGGAAGCCCTGTCCAGAGAAAGCAGAGGGACCCCAGCAAAAAACTGTAAGGGCAGGGAAGAAACACCTGCAAATTCTACCTGAGGGGGGACTGCTGGTACGGCGTTGAAGGTGCAAACTGTCGCTTTGCACATCGGAGGCCCTACCAAAACCGCACGGACGCGAGACAGAGGTCCCTCCCTCAGGGAGAACAAAAACAAAAAGTTAAAAGAAGGGAAAAAAGCGCACTGACCACTACTGAAAGACGGTATGCAGATGTGGTGCGCGGAAACCCAACAGGTGGCCAGCTTCACCCAGATGTGAGAAGGGCGGCAGCTGAACAGCAGTCTTTTTTGTGCATGGCACAAAAAATTGTTCAGCAGCTGACCTGGCTACAAGCACAAAGCTGGAACTACCACCACATAAGGCCACCTCCAACAGATGCAAGATGGCCACCACAAACACCAACACCAACACACACACCACAAAAATATTTCTACTGAATGTAGGAGGGCTGCTGCGCGGAAACTGTAAAAAGAAAATTTCATTCCTGAGAGACCTTGTGACATGCAATCAAGCTATATGCATGGCACTCACAGAAACGCATCTTGAACCCGATATAGGTGATGCAGAAATACACATGCGCAATATGCAGTCATACGCACAGATAGAAAAGGGAGGAGCCATGGTGGAGTTGCAATGTACATCCGAGATGACCTCAACGCCTCAGGTCCTGCTGTCATATTCAAACTCAGTATGTGAAACTCAAATTGTACACATAAGACAACTGAATATCGTCATATGCACTACATATCGCCCACCAGACGCCCCAAAACACTCAGGCATGTTTGAAGACTGCCTAACAAAAATAGGAGGAGTCCTCACCAACCTTGAACAGCACAACAGTGTATTCTTCATGGGTGACTTTAACCTCCCCAATGTGGAATGGCCTGGGGGGCAGATGCTCCCAGGGATGACACACCATCAGCAGGCACAGGTGGAGTCCCTGCTCCATCTCACAAATACCTCTTTCATGGAGCAAATAGTTCTGCAACCAACAAGGGCAGATAATATACTGGATCTCTGCTTTACAAACAATATGGATATATCCATAATGTTAATGTGATGCCGACAATGATCTCGGATCACAACATAATAGAGCTGTCTATGTATGGAACAAAAGCCCCCGCAGACACACAGCCTATACGAAGCACCCACCATCTCTCCAACTTAAACTTTCATAAAGCCAACTGGAAGTCGATTGAGAAAGAGATCCTCAAACAGGATTGGCCTGAATGTCTCTCCACACCGGACATAAACATGAAACACAAACACTTCATGTCCATATAATAAAGCCATATGTGACAAATATGTCCCAATGTGCAGGGCCAGCACACACAAGAACAAAAACAGGATCCCTAGAGAAAGGAGGATTCTTATGAGACGACGGACAAGGATTGCAAACCGCCTGAGCAAGCACACCAAAAGTGGTGAGAGAAGTCTCGGCTCGAAAGAATGCTAATGGAAACTGAGAAAAGTCTACATCAGTCCCATGAAAAGGAGAGCGAGCAGATAAAGAAGCTTGGGTAATAGAAAATATAAAATCAAACCCTAAAGCTTTCTTTAAGTTTGCCAAAGAGACAGCCACAGTGCACCAGAGAATAGGACCTCTCTTCCAAAAAGATGGCTCTCTCACAGGAAATCCCACGAGGATAAGTGAAATACTGAATGAACAGTTCCAAAGTGTGTTCACTACACCTCTAGGACACAGGCAAGTAAACAACCCAGAAGAATTCTTTGCCACTTTACCAGCGACCAAAGAGACAAAAATTGAGTACATCAACATCGAAGAAGATGATATCACACTAGCCATTGATGAGATTGACACAAACTCAGCTGCTGGACCTGATGGATTCCCAGCGATCCTTCTCAAAACGTGCAAACGAGCCCTTGCAAAACCGCTACAGCTTCTTTTTCAGAGCTTTCTTGCAAGTGGTAAGCTCCCAGTCAAACTGAAAGAGGGGGTAATATGCCCTATCCATAAGGGAGGTAGCAGAGCAGATGCTAAAAATTATAGGCCTATCTCTCTGACCTCACACATCAGCAAAGTCATGGAACGAATAGTCCGTAAGAAACTAATCATGTTCCTTGAAGAAAATGACTTACTGTCTGACACCCAGCATGGATTTCGACCAGGTAGAGGCTGCCTAACACAGCTCCTGCAACACTATGACTGGGTGTTGAAACAGCTACTAAATGGCTCAAATGTGGATGTAATATATCTTGACTTTGCAAAAGCCTTTGATAAAGTCGACCATGGTATGATCTGTCACAAACTGCGTGGTCTCGGCATAGGCGGGAAACTTGGAGAGTGGCTGCACAACTTCCTAAAAGACAGAAAACAGGCAGTTGTGAGCAATGGAGCCACCTCCAGGGAAACGCAAATAACAAGCGGTGTCCCACAGGGCACTGTCTTGGGGCCACTGATGTTCATAGTGGCCCTTTCAGACATGCCTTCAGTTGCTACGATGACCACCCTTGCTAGCTATGCAGATGACACAAAAGTCTCCCACGCAATACAAAAACCTGAAAATATTGCGCATCTGCAACATGAGCTGGACACAATATACAGGTGGGCTGAGGACAACAACATGCAGTTTAATGCAGGTAAGTTCCAGGCCCTGCGCTACTGGCACACAAAGGTAAATGACGTGAAGACTGGATACACTGGCCCAGGAAGAATTGCAATCCCTGAGTCAAAATCAGTGCGTGACCTGGGCATTGACATGAGCAATGATGCATCTTTCCAAATGCATATTGCTAATCTGGTGATAAAATGCAGACGGCTAGCTGGATGGATTCTCCGAACTTTCAGAACAAGAGAAAGGAGACACTGATGGTCCTATGGAAAACATTTGTCCTCAGCCGCTTGGACTACTGCTCCAACTTTGGTCACCACACAATATAAAACAAAC
>NC_043005.1:17406584-17429084 GCF_006345805.1 Octopus sinensis | reverse complement strand
AGTAAGCTTCTTACCATACTGTCACGTCTGTGCCGATTAATATTATAATTTCTGTACAGTAATCCACCGACTATCGCGAGTGTCACATTCCAAAACCTCCCGCGATAGGTGAAAATCCGCGAAGTAGAAACAACTGTACTGCATATATATATATTTTTTTTTCTTTTACTTGTTTCAGTCATTTGACTGCGGCCATGCTGGAGCACCGCCTTTAGTCGAGCAACTCGACCCTGGGACTTATTCTTTTGTAAGCCCAGTACTTATTCTATTGGTCTCTTTTGCCGAACCGCTAAGTGACGGGGACGTAAACACACCAGCATTGGTTGTCAAGCAATGTTAGGGGGACAAACACAGACACACATACATATATATACATATATGCGACAGGCTTCTTTCAGTTTCCGTCTACCAAATCCACTCACAAGGCATTGGTCGGCCCGGGTCTATAGCAGAAGACACCTGCCCAAGATGCCACGCAGTGGGACTGAACCCGGAACCATGTGGTTGGTTAGCAAGCTACTTACCACACAGCCACTCCTGCACCTATAGCCACTCCTGCGCCTATATATATTTTAAAATTATTTTTTATAATTTCTATATTTTTATTTTATTAGAAATGCAAAGTAACACCACGGAGAAATCTACGTAAGCTTAACCCATAAAGGGCTGGGATTTGCACTTATACAGCACAGACTGCTGAGCGCATTTTATGAAAATGAGACTACCATGCACACATAAAAAACAAAAAAAAAATAGTTAAAAGATCTTCTTTGTATATAAAAGTGGCAAGTTTTACATCATCTGAAAAGTCATTAGTTGAACTATTAGTCCTCTTGCATCCTGGAGGGTATCGGAGCATTTGAGTGATATCAGACCCCAACAAACGCCCACGATCGTGGCCCGCGGCGCTTTATCTATTAAATAATAAACCGCAGTGGGTGAACGGCGATATGGCGAGGGATTACTGCCCGGCGTTCAGTTATGGTAAAAACAATTATTTACATTATTTACATTATTTACATTCGACGGATATTTGTCCTCATCTTGTTTGTTGTTAAAACAACGTTTCAGCTGATATACCCTTCAGCCTTCTTCAGGTGTCTTGGGGAAATTTCGAACCTGGGTTCTCATTCCTAAGGTATTCTTCGATGTTGTTATTATTATTATTATTATTATTATTATTATTATTATTATTATTATTATATTATTATTATTATCATTATTATTGTTCACGTCTCTGCCTGGAATCGAACTCGGAATCTTGGGGTTAATAGCCCGCGCTCTTAACCACTACGACATATACCCGTGGTTTACTTCATAATTTTGTAGAGTAAAAGCGAAAAAAATAAAGTTCCTTCCCCGAGTCATATAGGTTTCCCTGGTGTATTTACTCTCCACCTGGACGGGGCGCTAGTCCCTTGCAGGTTTACTCATTTTTACCAGCTGAGTGGAGTGGAGTGGAGCAACGTGAAATGATGAATTTTGCTCAAGAACACAATGCATCGCTCGGTCCAGGAATCGAAACCCTCAATATCACGACCAGGAGTTTAACACCCTAACTACTGAGCCACGCTTTTGTAGAGTATAAATTTACTATTCTTGTAACGAGAATCGTATTGAGAGGGACTTCGAAGTTTCGGCCAGCTAAGCTACCATCGGACTCTCTCTCTATGTATGTATGTATGTATGTATGTATGTATGTATGTATGGATGGATGGATGGATGGACAGATGGATGCGTGTGTGTGTATATACATGTTTGGGTATATACATGTATGTATATATTTGTGTAAATATATATATATATATATATATATATATTGAAAGGAAGAAGAGGAGAGAGTGAGATATATAGATGAGGGTGTGTTTGTGTGTGTGTGCATGCGTGTGCATGCGTGTGTGCGTGCATGTGTGTGTGTGTGCGTGCATGTGTGTGTGTGTGTGTGTGTGTAAGAGAGAAGAGAGAGAGAGAGAGAGAGAGAGAGGAGAGAGAGAGAAGAGAGAGAGAAGAGAGAGAAATAAAGAGATAAGATGAGACGCAGCTGTGACATCGCTACAATGAAAAGAAAGGATTTTGTGTTTGTTTTGAAACAATTTATAAACGCAAACCTAGAAACAGCGAAGTGGGCGGCTTTTGTAGATTTAAGACTAGCAGCTATGATTTAGAAAATATTGTCACAGCTCTCTTGTTTTAAGAAGTTTCATTTTTTGTTTTTGTTTTTACATAAGCCCAAAACAACATGTTTAAAGAGGACTGTAATCAAATTTATTGACTCTGGTACTCGATTGGTACTTTATTTCATCATCTTAGCAACTTTCATCAACTTAGAAAATTAAAGGTTGAGGCATAGTTGTGTGGTTAATCTCTCTTTGCAACTACACAGTTTCGTGTTCAGTTCCTTGAGCAAGTATCTTCTATTATCGTTCCTGGCTGCGAATTTTTTTTCCCTGTGTGAGTTCTGGACTCCACTATGAACTCATTTGCATACAGCCAATCAGAGCTCACCTTGTGACCTTGTTGTCAAGTTAACTCAAGACAAAGAACGGTGTTGTAAGTCGACCGATTGCCAAGTTATGCCTGATCTTAGGAGACTAGCAAATAGATAGATTTGCATTTATATCTATTATCGGATTTTGTTAGGGCCCCATATGGTAAAGATGTGGATGTGAAAAAAAGTATATAAAAATGGAGGAGGAAAAGATGTTGAATCATTATTAGATTTACTGCAAAATTAGATTCAATACATACGCACGTTTCAAAAGACAATACAAATATGTAAGAAAAAATTATAATCATAGTAATTATATTTAAATTTATGCATTGTCATTCAAATCAGTGTGAAGAATTTTTGGAAGGACATCAAAAAAAGTTTAATAAAATAAAATAATATATATATATATACACACACATATATATAGAGGGAGAATTCACGAAAAAAACAAAAGACGAAGACAGGTGGCGTAGAAAACAAACAGATGTATTAGTATAACGCTCATGAATAGAAAAAGTCTTTAACGTTTCGAGCTTACGCTCTTCTACAGAAAGGAACACAGAAAGAAACAAGGAGAGACCAAAAAATGTGTGTAGTGGCTACCGATCTATCATGGCGACTATCATGGTGACTTATATATATATACTGGCAGTATCGCCCGGCGTTGCTCGGGTTTGTAAGGGAAATAACTATATAAGCATTTTTAGAGATGTAAAGTATAATAGCCATCTCAATATGGCTAACCACAAGGCGGGGGTGTTACTGTAGCTTTTTACGTTCTGAGATTTAATAATACATTTTTATAGAGTTACTTCCCTTATATAATAGCAAAAATGCATTAAAAATGGGGAGAAATGATGGTAAATGTTTTTTTAAATCGTAGACTCATCGTAGACGCTAATACTCAGAAGGGCTCGATATGAATCACGACTATAAGATACCCGGTTTTGGTTAAACTGCACCGGAAAATGTGGGAGTAGTTAGGAATCTAAATCGTAGGAGACAGACACACAACTTCACTTTTATATATAAAGATATATATATATATATATATATATATGACAAGGAATTAAAAAATCCAGGCAGATATCAGTAAAGCATTCTTTGGTTAACTATCCCAACAATTAGGTACCAATAAATGCAAGTAGAATACACAGTCAAGATAATTCCTCCTGTATGATGCGTAGGTTCAAATATCATTTAGAAGAATTTCAAGTAATTCGTAGTATTAGGCAGTGGAGGCGCAATGGCCCAGTGGCTAGGGCAGCGGACTCGCGGTCATAGGATCGCGGTTTCGATTCCCAGGCCGGGCGTTGTGAATGTTTATTGAGCGAAAACAGGCTCCGGCAGGGGATGGTGGTGATCCCTGCTGTACTCTTTCACTACAACTTTCTCTCACTCTTACTCTCTGTTTCTGTTGTACCTGTATTTCAAAGGGCCGGCCTTGTCACTCTCTCTGTGTCACGCTGAATATCCCCGAGAACTACGTTAAGGGTACACGTGTCTGTGGAGTGCTCAGCCACTTACACGTTAATTTCACGAGCAGGCTGTTCCGTTGATTCGGATCAACCGGAACCCTCGTCGTCGTAACCGACGGAGTGCTTCCCATCCAGTATTAGGCAACAAAAATACGTATATAGAAAATCAACTATAATTCACGATATGAAACCGGCGATTGTTTCTCTTGTATCAAGATATTCAGATATAGAAAATATCATTGAAATTAATATTTCCGAAAATACATGTTAATACGTTTTCAAGGCGATCCAAAAATTAGCTAAATTCAAAGTGAATTAAGGAAATACTGTATTTCCGGTACAGTATGTGTATGTATGCGTGTGTGTGTGTGTGTGTGTGTGTGTGTGTGTATGTGTGTGTGTGTGTGTGTGTGTGTCCACGCCCACCGCTTGACAGCCTGTTTGTTTCGGTAAGAGACTGGTAGATTGTGTACACGGCTTCTTTCTTTCTTTCTTTCTTTCTTTCTTGCTTCCTTTCTTTCTTTCTTCCTTCGTTCCCCCTTTCTTTCTTTCTTTCTTTCTTTCTTTCTTTTTTTTCTTCTTTCTTTCTTTCTTTCTTTCTTTTTTTTCTTCTTTCTTTCTTTCTTTCTTTCTTTCTTTCTTCCTTCGTTCTTCCCTTTCTTACTTTCTTTCTTTCTTTCTTTCTTCCTTCCTTTCTTTCTTTCTTTCTTTCTTTCTTCCTTCGTTACTCCCTTTCTTCCTTCCTTCCTTTCTTTCTTTCTTTCTTTCTTTCTTTCTTTCTTTCTTTCTTTCTTTCTTTCTTCTTCGTTCTTCCCTTTCTTACTTTCTTTCTTTCTTTCTTTCTTTCTTTCTTCCTTCCTTTCTTTCTTTCTTTCTTTCTTCCTTCGTTACTCCCTTTCTTCCTTCCTTTCTTTCTTTCTTTCTTTCTTTCTTTCTTTCTTTCTTTCTTTCTTTCTTTCTTTCTTTCTTTCTTAAGAATGGAGTAGTAAGGTGAATTTGTTCGACTAAACCCTTCAAGGTGGCTGCCCCAGCATGGCCGCAACTAAAAACTGAAAAAAGAAGGAAAATAAGAAGCATTTTATCCGTAACTTTATCGATACTATTAAATCAAAACTCTTCCGGATTTTATAATTCCATTATTCTTTTATTTGTTTCAGTCATTTGACTGTGGCCATGCTGGTGCATCGCCTTTATTCGAACAAATCGACCCCATGACTTATTCTTTGTAAGCTTAGTACTTACCTATTGGTCGGTTTGGCGAACCGCTAAGTTACGGGGCGTTAACAAACCAACATCGGTTGTCAAGCGATGGTGCGGGAGGACAAACACAAACACACAAATCACTAGCCACTACACATTCTTATTTTCTCTCCTTGTTTCTTTCTGTGTTCCTTTCTGTGGAAGAGCATAGGCTCGAAACGTTAAAGACTTTTTCACTTTCCGAGTGTTATACTAATACATCTGTTTGTTGTCTACACGACCTGTCTTCGTCTTTTGTTTTTGTGAATTCTCCCCTATATATATATACATACATACATACATACATATATATATATATATATATATATATATATATATATATATTATATATATATATATATATATAAACGACGGCTTCTTTCAGTTTCCGTCTAAGCATTTCGCCCGGCGTGCTAACATTTCTGCCAGCTCGCCGCCTTAAATCTGCCATATATTTTACCTGTTTTACGTTCAGACTTGTCAGATCTGGCTTTTCACACCTACCCTAAAACGCCATTCTGAAAACATACAATCACATCATCGAAATCTCAAAGCTACAAGATAATAATATATAATAAGATAAAAGTAATGTTAATGAACAAGCATTATCGGAATGTTGAAGGGTTAAATAGGACGACGAAACAAGCTATCATGATGTGTGCGTATATGTTTTTTTCTTGTTTCAGCTATTTGACTGCGGCTATGCTGGAGCACCGCCTTGGAGGGCTTTTTTTTAGTCGAACAAATCGTCTCCAGGACTTATTCTTTAAAGCCTAGTACTTATTCTGTCGGCCTCTTTTGCCGAATAGCTAAGTTAGGGGGAATGTAAACACACCAACACCGGTTGTCAAGCGGTGATGGTGTGGGGACGAACACTGACACGAAGACGCACACACACATAAAAATATACATACACGCATTCATACATATGTGTGTGTATATATATATATATATAATATATATATATATATATATATATTCCTCTGTCTTCCATTCTCTGGATCTTTCCTTCTCCTATGTTTCCGACGAAGAGCTCCGCTCGAAACGTTAAACCCTCCTTCTTTCCTGAGCGTCCAATAATACTTTATTTGTTCCACGTCCTCGCGTTGTTGTGTTTTTTGTGCTTTCTTGTTTGGATTAACTATATATATATATATATATATATATATATATTATATTATATAATGTATGTATATATTATACACGATGGCTTCTTTCAGTTTGCGTCTACCAAGTCCACAACTATTCCATCGAAGAAAGGGAATATGGAGTGAGAAAAATGTTTCTGGAAATCCAGGAGACGAGATATTGAGAGGAGCTTATCATTCAAATTATAGTTGTTGAGCCCTAACTCAGCTGCGATCAAGTAACTCTATAGTCGAACGCAATTCAGCCGTTCCATAACACCTTTTCCTAACCACAATGTACTAATGAGCATACTACTCGACGTGTTCTGCATTTCTAAGACGGGAACAGAGGTGTTACATGCGGAAATTTGACTGCTATTTCAAACATGTCAAACACCTTATACCGAGGTTCCTATTGAAATATTTTTCCGAAGTTTTCATTTTATTTGGAATGTCCCTTGAAGATCCAAGATCTCTTTCCTGAAATTTGTTGAACCGAGACATTCAGAGTTAAAGGGCCATTTTCAGGGAGTTTTACAGTACTAGATCATATTTTTTTTCGAACTATTAAGTTCACCTTTATTAATCTCTAAATTAACCTCTCTAATAATGAAATTAATGATCCCGAGCTCTTTTATTGTCCAAAAGTCTTACCAAAAGTGACTCTCTTGGCATCGTGCATTCTTCGCATGTAGTCATCTTTCATCCTCAGAACCGCTTTGACTTTATAATTAATAACAACGATAAAGCGGTGAGCTAGCAGAATCGCGAGAGCACCGGAAAAATGCATTGCATCGTTTCGTCCTGCTTTTCTTTTAACGCTCTGAGTTCAAATCGTGCCAAGGTCAACTTTTTATTTCATTTCTTCAGGTTTGATGAAATTAAGTACCAGTCAAGTACTGGGTTGATGTAATCGACTACCTCAACACGAAATTGCTGGCCTTGTGCCAAAAATTGAAACCACTATTAAGAGTAATGATTTCTTACATAAATACAAAACTAAACACTTTCTCCTTTTTTTTCACGGAATTTTGTCAGTGATCAGGTCGCTGTCTCAAAGCGACGAATATATTTTGGCAAATAACATTTAAATGTTGAAGTGAATCTAACGGTTTTTGTGTGTTTGTTTTTTAAATGGCTTATAAACACCTTCCATGCTGCAGTTGTTTTAGTTTCAGCACAGGATCTCAGATCAGGTTACTTGCTATGCAAGTACATCTCTGTAAAATAGATGTCGTCGATTTAATAAAGTCCTTTGTATTTGTATTTAGTTTGCGATCACAACTAGACGGAAAATAAAAATTGACCTCAGAACGAGACGAACGCAAAACTTTACAAAAGCTGAATGTAAAAACCTGTAAGAATAGTTCAGCCGTTGCTCAACTGATTTACCACCATTGCATCGAATAAAATTTATATCAAAAGGTGTATGAATTATAAAATTTATTCATCAAGTGAGTTACGTTCACATGACCGAAACTGAGTTGCTCTCTCCATAATGACATTAATACTAAATAATGTTCCTTCTCGAGCCATGCCAGGCTCATAAGGGCCGGTTTCCCGATTTCAGTGGCGAAGAAATTCCGTACCTGGATGGGACGCCGGTCCGTCGCAGGATTACTCATTTTTGCCTGCTGAGTGGACTGGAGCAACGTGAAAATGAAGTGTTTTGCTCTAGAACACAACGCGTCGCCCGGTCCAGGATTCGAAACCACAATCTTACGATCATGAGTTCAACACCCTAACCACTAAGCCACGCGCCTCCACCCATAATGACATTAATGATATATAAAAATAATTTAGGTCGGTGCTCTAACATTCCAGTTTGCCATTCCACATTCCTTGTCTTTCATTACTATATAATAATATCTAATTTAGGCACAAGGCCAGCGATTTTTATTCTTTGTTTTAAATTTAGTCTTGGTGTTAATGTATATAATTCGAAGCTTTGCTCTAAGTCTTCACCTGTTTTCGTTGTCAAAACAAAAACAGAATTTTTTATTCTTACAGTGGTGTGCCGCCAATGGATCTTTTCGGTTTGAACGGCAGTTTTTTTCTAGCGGTGTCATATGAAATTGTCACCCATAATTATGACCCTAGTATCGATCTATTGCATTTCAATCTGTTTTAGGGTTAGGGTTAGTTAGGGTTAGTTAGCTCCTGTTTCATAAATACTGAATGGATCTTTTCGGTTTGAACGGCAGTTTTAAACATACTTTCTAGGTAACTAAAAAATTTTAAACTTCGTATACTGGTAGAATGTGTTTATAAAACATCTCTTTCCCTTGGCTTTATTGAGAAAATTCTATGGTTTGTAAGATATTTGTTGTTTTTTTTCTTCAATTTCTGCAATTTCAACCAATCACTCACGTCTATTGAGGTAAAAAAAAACATATTTAAAAAAAAAATGTCGTCGACCCTAGTTGTGGACTAGTACTATACTTTATCATCCCCGCCGGGGTGGAAGAAAGGTTGACATCGACGGTTTTTCAAATTAGAATGTTAGGAGCCGGAAGAAATAACATAAGATATTATTTTCCGACGCTCTGACAATGTCGTTAGTCGGTCACCTTATTTCATTACCATATAATATTATCTGGTCCATCGCACATCTTTCTTAAGAAAGTTATCGCATTCAAAAGTTAAATGAGCTGCCCTACCATATTGAAAACGGAGAGATACATTAAATAACGAAGCCTTAGATATGCAATATTCGAGAGAAGAATGGAATGGTCGCAAATGAAATTGTGTTTTTAGACAGGAATAACCTGAATGGGAAGGAATTTCATGGATATGATCAACTCCCCTACATGAATGGTATTTATATTTAACCCCTGGAAGAGTAAAAGGCAAAAGTCGATACTAGCGTGATTTGATCACAGAACATACGGGAACAGAACTAAATACTGCCTGATATTTAATACGGCGCTCTATGTTTCTGGCACACCACTGCTTATTATTGTAGCGTATAATAATATCTGTTCCAAATAGTTCTTTTTTAGGAACCGCACCCATTAAAAGAGAGAAAGAGCAAGAATGTATGAAAGCTACTTGAGTCAAGGACTACGGTCTTTGGGTTCTATATGGAATGACGTAACCAGACTAAGATGATTAAGGAACGCTCAAACACTAAGAAGTGGCGTGGTTGAAATCGCCTCTTGACATAAGTTGACACTCACCCTATGCGATAGATAAACTGACTATGGCCCTTATTTAAGTTTGTATTTTAAATGTTCTCAGCTTTTTCACAGACGCTATTCTTGCTCCCCACCACTCTACCTCCACTCATATACACATTAAATTCCGTAGTGCAGTTGAAGTTTGTACCAGTAAAGTTTATTGTTTTGTACTGTCTGTCTACCGGTGGGAATTTATAGGAGAGAGAGAGAGAAAGAGAGAGAGCGAGAGAGAGAGCGAGAGAGAGAGAGAGAGAGATAGAGAGAGAGAGAGAGAGAGAGAGAGAGAGAGATAGAGAGAGAGAGAGAGAGAGAGAGAGAGAGAGAGAGAGAGAGACAGAGACAGAGAGAGAAACAAAACTGTCTGCCACTATCTGACAGTAGCGCCACCTGTTGTTCAAACTGAAGGAAGTTGGAGTGGTAGTAACTGTTTTCCTTATCATTTATGTTTATCAACGTGTAAGATGAAGAAGTGGAATAAAGCGTCCAGAAAATAAATAAATAAAAATAGATTAATGACGTGAATGTTATTCAAAATATGGAAGTCACTAACTGATATATATTTAACTCTTTACCAGTCGAAAGCGTTTTCTGAAATGTCCTAAAATGTCCATGTTTGTTTTCAGGCTTTTAGCTAGCTCCTGTTTCATAAATACTGAATGGATCTTTTCGGTTTGAACGGTAGTTTTAAACATAATTTCTAGGTAACTAAAAAATTTTAAACTTCGTATACAGGTAGAATGTGTTTATAAAACATCTTTTTCTCTTGGCTTTATTGAGAAAATTCTATAGTTTGTAAGATATTTACTGTTTTTTTTCTTCAATTTCTGCAATTTCAACCAATCACTCACGTCTATTGAGGTAAAAAAACACATTCTGTGCCGTATGAATATGTCCCTCGTTTAAGAAACAGATTGGGTTTATTTACATTTGTGAAGAAAAAAAGATACCTTTTCCCCCAGCCCTAACCCTAACACTAGCTAACCCTAACCCTAAAACAGATTGAAATGCAATAGATCGATACTAGTGTCATAATTATGGGTGACAATTTCATATGACACCGCTAGAAAAAACTGCCGTTCAAACCGAAAAGATCCATTGGCGGCACACCACTGTAAGAATAAAATTTACCACAGTGAGTATATGTGTGTGTGTGTGTGTTGTGTGTGTGTTGTGTGTGTGTGTGTGTGTGAGGTAGAGCTGACACGCCTTCTGCGCAAGAAAACGCGACGGCAAAGTTTTGGTTCAAGTGTAAACGCAAGCTTCATTCCCATTCCCGCATCTGCTCAACCACAATTTTGACCTGGTGTTATTAAACAAATGCAACTCTACTACTACTACTACTACTACTACTACTACTACTACTACTACTACTACTGCTGCTGCTGCTGCTGCTGCTGCTGCAACTACTACTACTACTACTACTACTATACTACTACTACTGCTGCTGCTGCTGCTGCTGCTGAGGGTGTTGTTGTTAAGCAACAAGATGGATAAGGGTGATTAGGTGATGGTCTAGGGCTTAGGGGCGGGAGACCCCCAGACTTTGGAAAAAAAAAAAAACTTTGGTCGTCTTGTTGTAGTCGAGGGCTCTTCGTTGACGCCCGACACCACTGGGAGGTCAGGGCTGACCATTTCTTATTTCTTTATTGCCCACAAGGGGCTAAACATAGAGGGGACAAACAAGGACAGACAAACGGATTAAGTAACTGGTACTCGACGTCGCTGGAAATAGAGATCTCCAGGTCCAAATTCTGCTGCTGCTACTACTACTACTACTACTACTACTACTACTACTACTACTGCGTCATGTATCAGTAAACAACGTTGGTCAGTGCTCAAGTATTAGTGACGTAGGTTGTTGTTGTTGTTGTTGTTGTTGTTGGCTATGATTAAATACACCAAACGTCACAGCGTTCCGTTTATGAACATCCTGTCATATTTTCAGACAATCTACCTCTGACTACATTATCCAATGTCTTTCTTTTTTCCAAGAAGACAAATGTGTGTGATTCGAAGGAAATTTGGCTGCTATTTTTAGCTGGCCCACAGAACTTCAGCGACTTGCTACGGATGAGCAGTATCTCAGTCGGAAAGATCTAAGGAACTAACTGCTGTGTGGTTAAGAAGTTCGCTTCGCAAGCAGCTGGTTTCGGGATCGACCTCTATTCGACAGGTATCTTGTACCATATCCACGGGTAGGCCGAAACCTCAGTACTGATATTTGGAAGGCAGAAACTGTGTGGAAATCTGTCAGGGTTGACCAATTCTTATTTCTTTATTGCCCTCAAGGAGCTAAACATAAAGGGGACAAACAAGGACAGACAAACGGATTAAGTCGATTACATCGACCCCAGTGCGTAACTGCTACTTAATTTATCGACCCCGAAAGGATGAACGGCAAAGTCGACCTCGGTGGAATTTGAACTCAGAACGTAAAGACGGACGAAATACCTATTTCTTTATTACCCACAAGGGGCTAAACATAGAGGGGACAAACAAGGACAGACATAGGTATTAAGTCGATTACATCGACCCAGTGTGTAACTGGTACTTAATTTATCGACCCCGAAAGGATGAAAGGCAAAGTCGACCTCGGGGGAATTTGAACCCACAACGTAACGACAGACGAAATACCGCTAATCATTTCGCCTGGCGTGCTAACGTTTCTTATTTCTTTATTGCCCACAAGGGGCCAAACATAGAGGGGACAAACAAGGACAGACAAACGGATTAAGTCGATTACATCGACCCCAGTGCGTTACTGGTACTTAATTTATCGATCCCGAAAGGGTGAACGGCAAAGTCGACCTCGGCGGAATTTGAACTCAGAACGTAACGGCAGACGAAATACCTATTTCTTTATTACCCACAAGGGGCTAAACACAGAGGGGACAAACAAGGACAAACATAGGTATTAAGTCGATTACATCGACCCCAGTGTGTAACAGGTACTTAATTTATCGACCCCGAAAGGATGAACGGCAAAGTCGACCTCGGCGGAATTTGAACTCAGAACGTAACGGCAGACGAAATACCGCTAAGAATTTCGCCTGGCGTGCTAACGTTTCTGCCAGCTCACCGCTTATTCTTGGGTGCTGCTCTTAATCCACCCACCACTCGGTTTAACACTACCACTTGGGCTTCGAGTATGTTTCTTCCAGTTTTCACTCTATGCAGGTTTTCATTCAAGTCAGGTCTTCGGGCTTCCCTTACTATTTACCTCATGTTCCCTGCGGTGGAACAAGTATGATGTACATGTTTTTTCCTTTGGCTAAGGCATTAAAAAGAACAAAAACCCGTAAGAAGTGCCACTCTGTGATTTTACTGTATTGTTGTGCTTTCGTAGTCAAAATTCCACACGTTAGGTGTGGCTCAAGTTGGTCGGTTACCTCATGAGAGCAACTTGATTGAATACTGTTGCGAAATGAAAAGAATAGGCAAAGATGGAAAGCAGTGATAAACATACATAAATATATACGCACACACCCTACACTTCACTCTCTCGCAAACACGTCAACACGTAACACTCACGTATCTATCTATCTATCTATCTATCTATCTATCTATCTATCTATCTATCTATCTATCTATCTATCTATCTGCCTGTCTGTCTATCTATTTATCTACTCATCTATCTATCTATCTATCTATCTATCTATCTATCTATCTATCTATCTATCTATCTATCTATCTATCTATCTATCTATCTGTCTGTCTGTCTCTTCTATCTATCATCTATCTATCCATCTATCTATCTGCCTGTCTGTCTATCTATTTATCTACTCATCTATCTATCTATCTATCTATCTATCTATCTATCTATCTATCTATCTATCTATCTATCTATCTATCTATCTATCTATCTATCTATCTGTCTGTCTGTCTATCTATCTATCTGTCTGTCTGTCTGGATATCTATCTATCTATCTATCTATCTATCTATCTATCTATCTATCTATCTATCAATCTATCTATCTATCTATCTATCTATCTATCTATCTATCTGCCTGTCTGTCTGTCAGTCTATCTATCTATATCTATGAGGATAACACTAACCCAACACTAACCCTAACACTAACACTAACCCTCACCCTAATTACACCATCCATCCATCCATCCATCCATCCATCCGTCCGTCCGCTCATCCATCCATCCAGCCATCCACCCATCTATCCAACCCAAACCCTAACCCTAACCCTAACCCAAACCCAAACTCTTAACCCTAAACCTATACCTGAACCTAAACTTCACCCTAACCCTAACCCTATCCATAACCCTAACCCTAGCCCTAAAACTAACCCTAAACGTAATCCTAACCGTAGACCTAAACCTAACCATAACCCTATCACTAACCCTAACCCTAACCCAAACCCTAACCCTAGCCCTAACCCTAACCCCAACCCTAAACCTAACCCTAACACTAACCCTAACCCAAACCCTAACCCTAACCCCAGCCCAAACCCTAACCCTAAACCTAAACCTAGACATAACCCTAGCCCTAGCTTGAAACCTAACCCTATCCCTATCCCAACCCTAACCGTAACCTTAACCGTAACCCTAAACCTAGCCCTAACCCTAACCCTAAACCTAAACCTAACCCTAACCATGCCCCTAACCCTAAACTTAACCCTAATCCTAACCCTAACCCTACCGTAACACTAACCCTAACCCGAACCCTAACCCAAAACCTAACGCTAACCCAAAACCCAAACCGTAACCCTAACCCTATCCTTAAACCTAACCCTAACCCTAACCCGAACACTAAACCTAACGTTAACCATAACCATAATCCTAAATTTACACGAACCCTAGCCCCAATCTTAATCCTAACCCTAACCCTAAACCAAATCCCAACCCTAACCCTAACCGTAACCATAACCCTAACCCTAACCCTAAACCTAGCTCTATCCCTAACCCTAGCCCTTACCCTAACCCTAACACTAAACCTAACACTGACCCTAACACTAACCCTAACCCTAACCTTAACCCTAACCCTAACCCTAAACCTAGCCCTAGACCGAACCCTAACCCTAACCATAACCCTAAACCTAACACTAACCCTAACCCTAAATCTCAAACTAACCCTAACCCCAAACATAACCCTAAACCTAACTCTAAACCTAACCCTAAACCTAACCCTAACTCTAACCCTAACCCTAACTCTAACTCTAACCCTAAACCTAACCCTAGCCCAATCCTAACCCTAAACCCTAACCCTAGCCCTAACCCTACCCCAACCCTAAACCTAACCCTAACACTAACCCTAACCCAAACCCTAACCCTAACCCCAGCCCAAACCCTAACCCTAAACCTAAACCTAGACATAACCCTAGCCCTAGCTTGAAACCTAACCCTATCCCTATCCCAACCCTAACCGTAACCTTAACCGTAACCCTAAACCTAGCCCTAACCCTAACCCTAAACCTAAACCTAACCCTAACCATGCCCCTAACCCTAAACTTAACCCTAATCCTAACCCTAACCCTACCGTACACTAACCCTAACCCGAACCCTAACCCAAAACCTAACGCTAACCCAAAACCCAAACCGTAACCCTAACCCTATCCTTAAACCTAACCCTAACCCTAACCCGAACACTAAACCTAACGTTAACCATAACCATAATCCTAAATTTACACGAACCCTAGCCCCAATCTTAATCCTAACCCTAACCCTAAACCAAATCCCAACCCTAACCCTAACCGTAACCATAACCCTAACCCTAACCCTAAACCTAGCTCTATCCCTAACCCTAGCCCTTACCCTAACCCTAACACTAAACTAACACTGACCCTAACACTAACCCTAACCCTAACCTTAACCCTAACCCTAACCCTAACCGTAGCCCAATCCCTAACCCTAACCCTAACCCTAAACCTAGCCCTAGACCGAACCCTAACCCTAACCATAACCCTAAACCTAACACTAACCCTAACCCTAAATCTCAAACTAACCCTAACCCCAAACATAACCCTAAACCTACCCCTAAACCTAACCCTAAACCTAACCCTAAACCTAACCCTAACTCTAACCCTAACCCTAACTCTAACTCTAACCCTAAACCTAACCCTAGCCCAATCCTAACCCTAACCCTAACCCTAACCCTATCCCTAACCCTAACACTAACCCTAACCCCAACCCGAAACCTAACCGTAACCTAAATCTAACCTTAACCCGAACCCTTACCCTAACCCCAACACTATCCCTAATCCTAACACTAACCCTAACACAAACACTTACCCTAATCCTAACACTAACCCTAGCCCACACCGAAACCCTAACCTTAAAACTAGCCCAATCCCTAATCCTAACCCTAAACCAAATCCCAACCCTAACCCTAACCGTAACCATAACCCTAACCCTAACCCTAACCCTAAACCTAGCTCTATCCCTAACCCTAACACTAAACCTAACACTGACCCTAACACTAACCCTAACCCTAACCCTAAACCTAACCTTAACCCAAACCCTTACCCTAACCCCAACACTATCCCTAATCCTAACACTAACCCTAACACAAACACTTACCCTAACCCTAACACTAACCCTAGCCCACACCGAAACCCTAACCTTAAAACTAGCCCAATCCCTAATCCTAACCCTAAACCAAATCCCAACCCTAACCCTAACCGTAACCATAACCCTAACCCTAACCCTAACCCTAAACCTAGCTCTATCCCTAACCCTAACACTAAACCTAACACTGACCCTAACACTAACCCTAACCCTAACCCTAAACCTAACCTTAACCCAAACCCTTACCCTAACCCCAACACTATCCCTAATCCTAACACTAACCCTAACACAAACACTTACCCTAACCCTAACACTAACCCTAGCCCACACCGAAACCCTAACCTTAAAACTAAACCGAGCCCAAAAAGTAACCCTAACCCTAACCCTAAACCTAACCCTAACTTTAACCCTAACACTAAGCCTAACCCTAACACTAACCCTAACCCTAACCTTAACCCTAACCCTGTCCCTAACCCTAAGCGTAAACCTAGCCCAAACTCCTACCCTAACCCTAGCCCAAACCCTGAAACTAACCGTAACCCTAACCTTATCCCAAACCCTAGGCCTAGCCCCAACCCTAACCCTAATTCTAACCATAAACCTAATTCTAACCTTAACCAAACACTAACCCTAACCCTAACCCTAAACATAATAGTAACACTAACCATACCCTAATCATAAACCTAAAACTAACCCTAACCCTAACCCTAACCCTAACACTTACCATAACCCTAACCGTAACCGTAACCCTTGCCGCAACCCTAACTCTTACCCTAACCCTAACCCTAATCCTATTCTAACCCTAGCCCTAGACCTAACCCGAACCCTAACCATAACCCTACCCCTAACTCTAACCCTAACTCTAACCCTAACCCTAACCCTAACATAACCCCAGCCCTAACCCTAACCCAAACCCTAACCTAACCCTAACACTAACCCTCACCCTAACCCTAACCCTAACCCTTGCTTTAACCCTAACTCTAGCCCTAACCCTAACCCTAACCCTAACCCTAACCCTAACCTTAAACCTAGCCCTAATCGTAACCCTAACCCTTACCGTAACCGTAACCCTAACAATAACCATAACCCTAACCCTAACCCTAACCCTAGCCATAACACTAACCCTAACCTTTACCCTAACCCTAACACTCACCCTAACCCTAACCCTAGCCCTAACCCTAACCCTAACCCTCACCCTAAACCTAACCCTAACCCTTTCTCTAACCCTAGCCCTAAAACTATCCGTAACCCGAAACCTAACTCTAACCCTAACCCTAACCCTAGCCCTAACCCTAACCCTAACGCTAACCCTAACCCTAACCTTAACCCCAACCATAACACTAAACTTAACCCTTACCCTCACCCTAAACCTAACCCTAATCCTAATCCCAACCCTTACCCTAACCCTAACCCTAACCCTTGCCCTAACCCTAGCTCTAGCCCTAACCCTAACCTTAACCCTAACCCTGGATCTAAACCTAACCCAACCCAAATCCCAACCCTAGCACTAGCCCTAACACTAACCCAACCCTAAACCTCACCATAAACCTAACCCTCACCATAAACCTAACCCTAACCCTAGCCCAAACTCCTACCCTAACTCTAACCCTAAACATAGCCTTAGACCTAACCCTAAACCCAACCCAAACCCTAACCCGAACCCTAGACCTAACCTTAACCCTAGCCCTAACACTAACCTTGACCCGAACCCTAAACCTAACCCTAACCTTAACCCTAACCCTAACCTTAATTCTAACCCTTACCCTAACCCTAACCCTTACTCGGACGCTAGCCCTATCACTAACCCTAACCTAAACCCTAACCCTAACCCTAACCCTATCCCTAAACCTAACCCTAACCCTAAACCTAACCCTAGCCCAAACCCTAGCCCTAGCGCTAACACTAACCCTAACCCTAACCCCAAACCGAACCCTAACCCTAGCCCTAACCTTAGCCCTTACCCTACCCCTAACACTAACCCTAACCCTAACCCTAACCCGAACCCTAGCCCTAACCCTAACCTTAACCCTAACCATAACCCTAACCTTAACCCTAACCCTTTCCCTAACCCTAACCCTAACACATATTAACACAGCCGGATACATATACATGCAAGAGCACATAGAAGCACACGCATCTGTACAGTTGTTTTTTTTGTGTGTGTCTAATATATCGTAGGCGTTAGTACACAACATAGACATGTTTCTCGATTGTATGAATTTCTTTCAGAAACTCGGTTACCTGTATTGAGTTTGTTTTCTTTTATAAGCTAAACGTAAGTGCGCGCGCACACACGCGCACACACACACACACACACATACACACACACATACACGCACACACATTCAGACACACACACACACACAAACACACACATTCAGACACACACACACACATACGCACACACACACACACACACACATTCAGACACACACGCGCGCACACACAGAGATACATACACGCACACACATACAGACACAGGCACAGACACACATACATACACACAGACAAACAGACACACAGATACACACATACACAAGATACACACACGTGCACACGTACACACACACACGCACACACGCACACACACACACGCGCGGACACACACGCGGGCACACACAGTGACACATACACAGACACAAGCACACACACACATGGACACACATACATACACAAGACACACACGCGCACACACAGACACACACACAGACACACACACGCGCACACACACACACACAGACACACATGTGCACAAACACACAGACACACACACAGACGCGCACACATACACAGACACACACACAGACCCACACACACCCGCAAGCGCGTGCACTCACACACACATAGACACACACACAGACACACAGACATAGACACACAGACATAGACACAGACAGACATAGACACACAGACTCACACATACACACACACAGACAGACACAGACACACAGACACACAGACAAACACACACACACACTCGCGCACGCGCGCGTACATACTCACAAGCACATGTGTACCTGCGGACGCACGCACGCATATACTGAGAGCGGCTTTATCTGTAGACTCGTTACAATTAATCATTTTTGTGAACCTTCTTTCTGTCTGTTCATACACGCTTGCACACGAGTTCCTTGCAACGTGTTTGGAATAGGAACGTTCCAAACTCCATCATCAGTTTTTTCTAAACCTCCTTAGTGTCATCACTTGAATTGAAATGATAACATGTTTGCTACTTCATAAGTAGGCAAGACCAGTGTGATTGCTACAGATATTTCATCGGTGTCTGAATTTTCATCTGTAAGATCCGTCCATCATTAATCAGTCAGATCTTTATTTCTGCTCGCGATTTGTATATATTGTGTTTATGTTAGCCTTGAGTTGTGTTATATGAGTAATGCTTTCATCGTTTAATCGCTTATTTTTGTGAGGAATTCTGTGGTGTATACATGTGTTGCTTGCAAATGTTTTCCTGTCTGGTTTGTTTTGTGAGGTGTGATTGCAGTGTATCAACACACTATAGACGTTGCCATTCCTTCAGACGTAAAACATTTAAAAAGTGTAGGAAAGATCTTGATGTATGTTGAATTAAAAATAGAGATAGCTAAAATGTGTGGCGGATGTCCAGCATTAAAAGTTTAAATCATCAGAAGGACATTAAACATAATTAAACAACAATGACCGATATGTGAAGGCTCCAAAAGTCTCCTTCCTCGAAACAGCTCATATTCTTAAAAAGGTATTTTCTGTCTAAAGCTTATTGTAAAAGCTCGACAAATTAATTTGAAGTACAAAATCCCCAGCTAAAACCAGTTTATTATAACCATACTCTCTCTTTTTACTCTATTACTCTTTTACTTGTTTCAGTCATTTGACTGCGGCCATGCTGGAGCACCACCTTTAGTCGAGCAAAGTCGACCCCGGGACTTATTCTTTGTAAGCCCAGGACTTATTCTATCGGTCTCTTTTTGCCGACCGCTAAGTGACGGTGACGTAAACACACCAGCATCGATTGTCAAGCGATGGTGGGGGGGACAAACACAGACACACAAACATATACACACACATGCATATATATATATATATATTCATATATACGGCAGGCTTCTTTCAGTTTCCGTCTACCAAATCAACTCACAAGGCATTGGTCGGCCCGAGGCTATAGCAGAAGACACTTGCCCAAGATGCCACGCAGTGGGACTGAACCCGGAACCATGTGGTTGATAAGCAAGCTACTTACCACACAGCCACTCCTGCGCCTATGCAAAATAAACAACAACAACAACAACAGCTGCTGCTGCTGCTGCTACTACTGCTACTACTACTACTACTACTACTACTACTACTACAATTTTGGTGGAAGCTGACTAGTCGATTATATCGACCCCAGTGTTTCACTGGTACTTACTTTGTCGATCCCGAAAGGATGAAAGATAAAGTCGACCTCGGCGGAATTTAATCTCAGAACGTAAAAGACGCACAAAATACCTATTTCTTTATTGCCCACAAGGGGCTAAAAATAGAGGGGACAAACAAGGACAGACATAGGTATTAAGTCGATTACATCGACCCCAGTGCGTAACTGGTACTTAATTTATCGACCCCGAAAGGATGAAAGGCAAAGTCGACCTCGGCGGAATTTGAACTCACAACGTAACGCAGACGAAATACCGCTAAGCATTTCGCCCGGCGTGCTAACGTTTCTGCCAGCTTGCCGCACAAAATACCTATTTCTTTATTACCCACAAGGGGCTAAACACAGAGGGGACAAACAAGGACAGACATAGGTATTAAGTCGATTACATCGACCCCAGTGCGTAACTGGTACTTGATTTATCGACCCCGAAAGGATGAAAGGCAAAGTCGACCTCGGCGGAATTCGAACTCACAACGTAACGCAGACGAAATACCGCTAAGCATTTCGCCCGGCGTGCTAAAGATTCTACCAGCTCGAGCTGCTGATAATAATAATAATAATAATAATAATAAAATAATAATAATAATAATAATAATAATAATAATAATTCGTTCGTTGTTTGGCCACAAGGGCTAACAAAAATCAATTAAAACATAAAGGAACAAAACACAGGACCAAAGTTACAAAGAGTTTTGTCCGTTTGAAAAAGTCTGTGTACAAAAACAGGATGACAATGAAAAATGAGTAACAATTAAAACTCCCAATAGGGGGAGGCGCTTTGAAAGGTTACTCGTGGAAAAACCCATAAAAGCCACGGGAGCCTGGTCAAAAGTGGGGTAGAGAGCCCCTTTCTCTTTTTATATTTCCTTTTAATTCTCACAGGTGTATCCTCAGAATTGTTCCATTCATACTGGCCATTCTTGCGACATTCACCCAGCTTTCAATAAACTTGCTACCAGATATCACTTCCCTCTTTACTCTCATCTTCCTTTTCAGGTGAAAATTGAAAAAGTTGATGAGGCCTTGGCCAAAGAGGAAAGTGTCTGACCATAGCCCTTTCAAACGGGTCCACCATATCACCTCTTTCACTACAGCCACTAGGCAAAGGAAAACTGCCTTGTCCTCCCGGTTAAAGGAGGTCGGCTGGGCAATCTTCACTATGGATTCAGCTGATAGCCGGATCCGTCCTATACGCGACAGTAGCTGTTTGACATAAACCCATAGTTCAGCAATACTCGGGCACTGGACGAGTGCGTGCAGAACGGTTTCGTCTAATGATAATAATCATAATAATAATAATAATAATAATAATAATAATAATGATAATAATAATAATATAATAATAATAATAATAATAATAATAATAATAATAATAATAGAATAGAAAGCCGGACATAGTCTTAATTGAGAAATAAAACAAGCTATGCTGGATCATAGA
This sequence comes from Octopus sinensis, assembly GCF_006345805.1. Classification (NCBI taxonomy): domain Eukaryota; kingdom Metazoa; phylum Mollusca; class Cephalopoda; order Octopoda; family Octopodidae; genus Octopus; species Octopus sinensis. The sequence goes on along the minus strand of NC_043005.1, from coordinate 17,407,202 downwards.
CATAGAATGCCTAGCTAACAACAAGGTATGGGATAAGGAAGAAAGTAAAGTCGAGAGATATGACAGGTTAGCTTGGGATGTTAAGCAGTTGTGGTCGATGAAAAAGGTAGCAGTAGTACCAATAATTATCGGAGCCCTGGGAACAGTGAGCAAAAATCTCGAGAAGTACGTGGAGCAAATAAGGGCTGCAATAAGGGTGGAGCACTTGCAGAAAACAGTACTGCTCGGAACCGCTCGAATACTTCGGAAGGTGCTCGAAAAGTAACAAGTGTCACCTTTGTTCCCTTGTAGCGAACAAGCTGACACTGTGGTACATCTCCAGCGTAAGAAGCTGTGCAAAGGCAATAATAATAATAATAATAATAATAATAATAATAATAATAATAATAATAATAATAATAATAATAATAAGAAGAAGAAGAAGAAGAAGAAGAAGAAGAACAACAACAACAACAACAACAACAACGACTATGAAGAAAAAGAAGAAACAGCAAAAGCTGTAAAACAAATGAAATCCAAACTAAAACTAGAACAACAACGAATCATGATAAAATGATGGCAAGAAAAGCCATATACTCACAGACACGACAGAGTTAGGACCTACATGCACTGGAAGCT
>NC_043005.1:17386711-17406484 GCF_006345805.1 Octopus sinensis | reverse complement strand
AAGGAGGAGGAGGACAGCAACTACGACAAACACAACAACAACAGCAACATCATGAAGGAAGAGGAAAAATAAGCAGAAGAGGGGAGGAGGTGGCGGGATGAAGAGAGGAGGAAAAGGAGGAGAAATGTATCACAACAACTTTGGAGCTTTGCACCAGAAAATTTTACTCAGAACAACAAACGCCTCTAGAAGGAACTGGTATTTAGAGCCGATATACACAATTTCGGTGGCACGATGAAGACATATTGGACTGACGGGGAACACATTTAAGGAAAGATAGAGTTAGCATACGGTTTCTTTCAGAAATAAAACGATTATAATGCTGCACCACTTTCCAAGTCTATATAGCTTCAAAAGATTACGTAATGGTCAATCCTTCCACTAACAAATGTAATAAGTCAGGCAGCAAATGCAACATCTCTTTAACAGTGAAGATTAACACACAGACCTTCTGAATACACTTAATATATATACATACATTATACATACATATATACATATATATATATATATATATAGATATATATATATATATATATAATATATATATATAATATATATATATATATTTGTAATATAATATGTGACAATTATTCGGTTTGTCTTAATAAAACTCCGAGTTTCAGATGTCGGGGCGGAAACCTGTTCCGGCATCTCGTCAGTTATTAAGACAAACAATACTGCTATGAAAATGACCGTTAAACAAATGGAAATTACTTTGTAACTGACCGTTATTAGGACAAATAAAAGAGCTATTAGAATGACTGCTAAATAAAGGGAAAAAACCGAGGGGGAGAAAATAAAAACCGCTCATAGAATTCGCGTATTTGCTCATGTACATACATACACATGCGCGCGCACACGCCCACGTACATGTGCCTATATGCATATGCTCACTCGCACTCGCGTGAAACACACGCATGCACACCCACCTACTCACCTATATGTATACATACATATGCAACCATACACATGTACACATATACATACCCGCACGCACGCACACACACTATGTTTAACGGTCATTTTCATAGCAGTTTTGTTTGTCTTAATAACTGACGAGATGCCAGAGCAGATTTCCACCCCGACATCTAAAACTTGGAGTATATAATTATATATATATATATATATATATATTAAATATATATATATGTATGTATATGTATATGTATATATGTATATAATAATATATATATATATATATAATATATATATATATAATATAATGTCTAAAAGTTGATGAATACCACCTATTGATCCCCCTTCATTTTCTTATTGCTCTCTCTCTCTCTATATATTATATTATATAATATATATATATATATTATATATATACATGCGTGTGTGTGCGTATGTATGTATGTATGAATGTATATATTTATACCACACATATATATATGGATATTATATGTATGTATATGTATGTGTGTACATATATATATATGTGTGTGTGTATGTGCGTGTGTGTGTATGTGTTAATCACAGAACTTGAGGCGATCGAACGAAGCTACACGAAGAAGATAGCCTCTGTGCAGCATATAAGCTACTGGGAAAGACTCAAGAGATTAAGACTCTATTCCTTAGAGCGTAGGCGAGAAAGATATGCCATAATATACATCTGGAAGATCCTAGAAGGACTTGTCCCAAACTTTGGCATCGAGAGTTATACAAATGCCAGAACTGGGTGCCACTGCATAGTGCCAAGGACTCCAAATTTGCCATCAAGATGTAGGACAAGATACTGTGATGGCCTGGGCTTCCGAGGCCCACAGCTCTTCAATATCCTCCCGAAGAACCTAAGAGACCTGCATGGGGTGGATGCAGATGTCTTTAAAATAAAACTGGATTTCTTCTTGTCAGGTGTCCCAGATGAACCAACTTCACGGCAGGAGGTGCAGATGAGGGCAGTTGCATCGAACTCTCTCATGCACCAAATGGCAATTGCTAAAAAGCATTCGTGAAGTAAAATCATGTAGCAACACCAAATGGCGATGCCCCAGCATGGCCACAGCTTGTGAGCTGAAACTAGATAAAAATAAAATAAAATATATAAATATATATGTACATACATATCATTTGAATAAAGTTACACCATGGTCTGGTTTTCATATTTTTTATTATTGTATTTTATTATTGTATTTTATAAGGTTCAATTAGCGCTTTCATACATTCGTTGTAATCATCAGATTTCAAAATGTATTGACTGACAGTGGAGGGTTTGAGTATATCCTAGAAAAGTTTCCCAAAATCACACAGGCGAAGTTGAAAGAGGATATCTTTGTTGGACTCCAAATTAGAGAAGTACTCCATGATGTTAACTTCAAGACAACACTGGATGAACTGGAACTGCCTGCCTGGAATGCTTTCAATAGAATCAGTGAGAATTTCTTGGCAACAAGAAGGAATGGGCAACAAGGATAGCATCAAGAATCTTCTGAAATGTTACTCAGCAATGGATTGTCGCATGTCCCTGAAAGTTTACTTCTTGGACTTCCATCTGGTTTTCTTCGTTGCTAACATTGGAGCAGCGTTTGATGAATATGGGGAAATATTTCACCAGGACATTAGTGTTATGGAGAAATGGTACCGAGGCTTCTGGAATGACAGTAAGCTGGCTGACTTCTGCTGGACACTTTACTATGATCAACCAGATCAGGAACACTGCAGGAAATCCAGATCACAATATTTCTAACTCTGTTGTTCTAACTTTGTCTGTTTTGTGTATTCACTATTTGTAGAATGAGGGTGGTGACTTTCACTCAATAAACTCATTTGCTTTCTAAAAATAATATGTCCTTATTTATTACGTTAATAATTTCATATATACAAATATGTAAATATTTTCATGTATCTACTGAAAATGTTGAAGTGTGTTAAACGTTAAAAAATATTTTGTAATGCTCATAAGGTTCAATTAGCGCTTTCATACGTTCGTTGTAATCATCAGATTTCAAAATGTATTGACTGACAGTTGAGGGTTTGAGTATATTGTAGAAAAGTTTCCCAAAATCTCACAGGCGAAGTTGAAAGAGGATATCTTTGCTGGACCCCAAATTTCATATATACAAATATATAAATATTTGCTTGTATCTACTGAAAAACTGCATACAAATGGAGTGAAATTTTGAAATCAGCATGAAAAATAAGTCTAAAAAAGTTGGTTTGCATTCATAATGAGTATAATACATTTAATTTTGTTGACCAGTGTAACTGGCTGCTGCCTCCAAAGCCTTATAAATTGGCTGATCGTGGTTTAATTCCATGGCAAAGGATGAATTGGCGATGATGAAGGTAATATCAGCTATCAACTGTTAACGGCTGTCTAGGGATCGGGATAACGATTGCTTCTTTGCTGTCAACCCAGTTGGCAGTGCCATAGTACAGGGATCTATATCAGGTTTAGTGGCTTATCCATGCTGTTCCACCATCCACCTTCGGCTCTCCTGCCAGTTGTATACATTAGTGTCACTGCTACTCTACAATAGGGCTAAGCTTAGTTGAGGAAGGCCGAACTCGCTTTACCTCAACCTCGTCGTCTGGTTAGAGACATTTCTTTAATCACTTGCTATATTTCCCTTGGTGAGCCTGACGCTGTTGGTCCGTAGCTGCTTATTTGGTTAAGACTTATTTGTAGCTAATCTCAATTACTGAAGGCCATTCCACTATGCGCCATCCGTAGACGCACCACTTTCCTTGTTACTTCAAATCCTCATAGAGAAACCCTAGTAGAGGATATATATATATATATATATATATATATATACATATATATATGTGTGTATGTGTGTCTACGGATGGCGCATAGTGTGCGTATTTATATAAATATACATACACATATATATATATACATACATACATACATACATACATACATACATACATACATACATACATACATACATACATACATACATACATACATACATGTGCATATGTGTATGTATATATTCATAAGGTGTAGGAGTGATTGTGTGGTATGAAGCTTGCATCTTAACCACATGGTTCCGGCGCGTGGCACCTTGGGCAAGTGTCTTCTGCGCTAGCCTCGGGCCAACCAAAGCCTTGTGAGTGGATTTAGTAGACGGAAACTGAAAGAAGCCAGTCGTATGTGTGTGTGTGTGTATGTTAAAAGATGGAGGATGAGAGAGAATTGGATGCATTTGAAAATACATTAAAACATTTTAAAAGCTTTCCCTGAACGCTGGAACTAACGAGGAAACTTGTACATAATTGCTCGACATGCTAGAAAGTGTTAACACTTCTCCCTGAAACCACACCCTATTGTTTTAAAGAACAATGACTATATTGGATAAACAGTCATAGATATACAAAACCAAAAATTGAACAGTCACCATTGAAATGTACTCGAATCGCAGAGCTATTCAAATATGGCTGACAATGCTAGATAACATATCCATCTGTTCAGCCATCCATTTATACATACATCACACACACACACATACAATCAGTCGGGCGACATACGCAGTCACATACTCAAACATGTATTATTATAAATTTTTTTTCATAAAAGTGATTTTGTCAGGTGAAGTCACGTCACTAATCATCCATAAAACATCGCCCTGCTGCTGCCGTTGCTGCTGCTGCCGCTGCTGCAACAACAGTTTCAAATCACAGCATTTTTTAAATACTTTCAGCTTGTTTGTTTGTTTCTTCATTGTTCATTTCTTCTGTTGTATATATGTTTTGTGCATTGTGGGTTGTGTGTTTATGTATTTAAGCTCTCGTTTTTTTTTTAGTTCTTATTCTTTCTAGTGGAATGTTTTGAAATTTATAGCAAATTCTAGCTACAAAACAACATGGTGTCAGTATCACCGACATATTTTTCAAGCGCGTAGTTCGGGGTGTTTCATATCGAATCATGGTTGCCAAAAATATTGCCTCTTTTTATATATATATATATATGTGTGTGTGTGTGTGTGTGTGTGTGTGTGTGTGGAGGCGTAATGGCCCAGTGGTTAGGGCAGCAGACTCGCGGTCGCAGGATCGCGGTTTCGATCCCAGGCTGGGCGTTGTGAGTGTTTATTGAGCGAAAACACCTAAAAGCTCCACGCGGCTGTACTCTTTCATCACTCTTTCTCTCACTCTTTCTTCTCTTGGCCTGCTCGCTTGGCCAGCGGGGTGGCGTCATTCGAAGGCTAAAAACAATGCGAACGCATTGTGACCAGCGATGGGTAACAACATCTGATGGTCTGGTCGGTCACGTGATCACGTGATATATATATATATATATATATATATATAATTAATCAATATAGGGAGGCAAAAAAATTTTGTAGAATTCATTTGCCCCCAGCGGCCTAGTGGGAAAAAATTAAATAGTCATAAACCATTTTTAAGTTCAATATCACAATCAAGGAACGGCCATAATAGGCCATTCACCCACTAGAAATAACAGCCAAAAAGCTTCAACCGCAAAATAACATTAATTCCGTAAACCAGGAGAAAATTAAAAAACATTTACCCTGAAATTCCTTATACGATGCACCGTTTCTTCTACTGTTTAATGGTAAACTAACCTGATTAATTAAATCAAGCCAATCTACCATAGGCCCTTAGATTCATCAGTAAGGAATAGCCAAATCGGAACAGATATTTTTCACGAGGCATTCTCGTCCATGCCTCGCCAATATCTGACCTAAAATTTTCAAATCGTCGCACTCGCGCCAAATTTATCGGCAGCAAATAAATATAAGCCGCCGATTCCATTACGGAACCAACCAGAAAATTCATAATTAATCAATATAGGGTGCCGATAAATTTGGCGCGAGTGCGACGATTTGAAAATTTTAGGTCAGATATTGGCGAGGCATGGACGAGAATGCCTCGTGAAAAATATCTGTTCGATTTGGCTATTCCTTACTGATGAATCTAAGGGCCTATGGTAGATTGCTTGATTTAATTTAATCAGTTAGTTTACCATTAAACAGTAGAAGAAACGGTGCATCGTATAAGGAATTTCAGGGTAAATGTTTTTTAATTTTCTCCTGGTTTACGGAATTAATGTTATTTTGCGGTTGAAGCTTTTTGGCTGTTATTCTAGTGGGTGAATGGCCTATTATGGCCGTTCCTTGATTGTGATATTGAACTTAAAAATGGTTTATGACTATTTAATTTTTTTTCCCACTAGGCCGCTGGGGGCAAATGATTCTACAAAATTTTTTTGCCTCCCTATATATTAATTATGAATTTTCTGGTTGGTTCCGTAATGGAATCGGCGGCTTATATTTTATTGCTGCCGATAATTTGGCGCGAGTGCGACGATTTGAAAATTTTAGGTCAGATATTGGCGAGGCATGGACGAGAATGCCTCGTGAAAAATATCTGTTCCGATTTGGCTATTCCTTACTGATGAATCTAAGGGCCTATGGTAGATTGGCTTGATTTAATTTAATCAGGTTAGTTTACCATTAAACAGTAGAAGAAACGTGGCATCGTATAAGGAATTTCAGGTAAATGTTTTTTAATTTTCTCCTGGTTTACGGAATTAATGTTATTTTGCGGTTGAAGCTTTTTGGCTGTTATTTCTAGTGGAATGGCCTATTATGGCCGTTCCTTGATTGTGATATTGAACTTAAAAATGGTTTATGACTATTTAATTTTTTCCCACTAGGCCGCTGGGGGCAAATAATTCTACAAAATTTTTTTGCCTCCCTATATGATTAATTATGAATTTTCTGGTTGGTTCCGTAATGGAATCGGCGGCTTATATTTATTTGCTGCCGATAAATTTGGCGCGAGTGCGACGATTTGAAAATTTTAGGTCAGATATTGGCGAGGCATGGACGAGAATGCCTCGTGAAAAATATCTGTTCCGATTTGGCTATTCCTTACTGATGAATCTAAGGGCCTATGGTAGATTGGCTTGATTTAATTTAATCAGGTTAGTTTACCATTAAACAGTAGAAGAAACGGTGCATCGTATAAGGATTTCAGGGTAAATTTTTTTTAATTTTCTCCTGGTTTACGGAATTAATGTTATTTTGCGGTTGAAGCTTTTTGGCTGTTATTTCTAGTGGGTGAATGCCTATTATGGCCGTTCCTTGATTGTGATATTGAACTTAAAAATGGTTTATGACTATTTAATTTTTTCCCACTAGGCCGCTGGGGGCAAATGAATTCTACAAAATTTTTTTGCCTCCCTATATTGATTAATTATGAATTTTCTGGTTGGTTCCGTAATGGAATCGGCGGCTTATATTTATTTGCTGCCGATAATTTGGCGCGAGTGCGACGATTTGAAAATTTTAGGTCAGATATTGGCGAGGCATGGACGAGAATGCCTCGTGAAAAATATCTGTTCCGATTTGGCTATTCCTTACTGATGAATCTAAGGGCCTATGGTAGATTGGCTTGATTTAATTTAATCAGGTTAGTTTACCATTAAACAGTAGAAGAAACGGTGCATCGTATAAGGAATTTCAGGGTAAATGTTTTTTAATTTTCTCCTGGTTTACGGAATTAATGTTATTTTGCGGTTGAAGCTTTTTGGCTGTTATTTCTAGTGGGGAATGCCTATTATGGCCGTTCCTTGATTGTGATATTGAACTTAAAAATGGTTTATGACTATTTAATTTTTTCCCACTAGCCGCTGGGGGCAAATGAATCTACAAAATTTTTTTGCTCCCTATATTGATTAATTATGAATTTTCTGGTTGGTTCCGTAATGGAATCGGCGGCTTATATTTATTTGCTGCCGATAAATTTGGCGCGAGTGCGACGATTTGAAAATTTTAGGTCAGATATTGGCGAGGCATGGACGAGAATGCCTCGTGAAAAATATCTGTTCCGATTTGGCTATTCCTTACTGATGAATCTAAGGCCTATGGTAGATTGGCTTGATTTAATTTAATCAGGTTAGTTTACCATTAAACAGTAGAAGAAACGGTGCATCGTATAGGAATTTCAGGGTAAATGTTTTTTAATTTTCTCCTGGTTTACGGAATTAATGTTATTTTGCGGTTGAAGCTTTTTGGCTGTTATTTCTAGTGGGTGAATGGCCTATTATGGCCGTTCCTTGATTGTGATATTGAACTTAAAAATGGTTTATGACTATTTAATTTTTTCCCACTAGGCCGCTGGGGGCAAATGAATTCTACAAAATTTTTTTGCCTCCCTATATTGATTATTATGAATTTTCTGGTTGGTTCCGTAATGGAATCGGCGGCTTATATTTATTTGCTGCCGATAAATTTGGCGCGAGTGCGACGATTTGAAAATTTTAGGTCAGATATTGGCGAGGCATGGACGAGAATGCCTCGTGAAAAATATCTGTTCCGATTTGGCTATTCCTTACTGATGAATCTAAGGGCCTATGGTAGATTGGCTTGATTTAATTTAATCAGGTTAGTTTACCATTAAACAGTAGAAGAAACGGTGCATCGTATAAGGAATTTCAGGGTAAATGTTTTTTAATTTTCTCCTGGTTTACGGAATTAATGTTATTTTGCGGTTGAAGCTTTTTGGCTGTTATTTCTAGTGGTGAATGGCCTATTATGGCCGTTCCTTGATTGTGATATTGAACTTAAAAATGGTTTAGAACTATTTAATTTTTTCCCACTAGGCCGCTGGGGGCAAATGAATTCTACAAAATTTTTTTGCCTCCCTATATTGATTAATTATGAATTTTCTGGTTGGTTCCGTAATGGAATCGGCGGCTTATATTATTTGCTGCCGATAAATTTGGCGCGAGTGCGACGATTTGAAAATTTTAGGTCAGATATTGGCGAGGCATGGACGAGAATGCCTCGTGAAAAATATCTGTTCCGATTTGGCTATTCCTTACTGATGAATCTAAGGGCCTATGGTAGAATTGGCTTGATTTAATTTAATCAGGTTAGTTTACCATTAAACAGTAGAAGAAACGGTGCATCGTATAAGGAATTTCAGGGTAATGTTTTTTAATTTTCTCCTGGTTTACGGAATTATGTTATTTTTGCGGTAAGCTTTTTGGCTGTTATTTCTAGTGGGTGAATGGCCTATTATGGCCGTTCCTTGATTGTGATATTGAACTTAAAAATGGTTTATGACTATTTAATTTTTTCCCACTAGGCCGCTGGGGGCAAATGAATTCTACAAAATTTTTTTGCCTCCTATATTGATTAATTATGAATTTTCTGGTTGTTCCGTAATGGAATCGGCGGCTTATATTTATTTGCTGCCGATAAATTTGGCGCGAGTGCGACGATTTGAAAATTTTAGGTCAGATATTGGCGAGGCATGGACGAGAATGCCTCGTGAAAAATATCTGTTCCGATTTGGCTATTCCTTACTGATGAATCTAAGGCCTATGGTAGATTGGCTTGATTTAATTTAATCAGGTTAGTTTACCATTAAACAGTAGAAGAAACGGTGCATCGTATAAGGAATTTCAGGGTAATGTTTTTTAATTTTCTCCTGGTTTACGGAATTAATGTTATTTTGCGGTTGAAGCTTTTTGGCTGTTATTTCTAGTGGGTGAATGGCCTATTATGGCCGTTCCTTGATTGTGATATATATATATATATATATATATATAGAAATTCGGGGTGAGTACTTGATAATTATAAGCACCTGTGTATACCGTTTGGTGGTGTAGGTGGTGGAGTAAATTGATCAAAATAAAAATAAAAATAAAAACATGAGGCGAAGGATTCAGCGGTACATATGTTTCGGGCCTTTTATTACAGATTCATAACAAATCATAATGTATGTCTGTGCCTTCTTCAGCCGCGCACAACAGCTTCCACAAGGACATGTGTTACTTCCGAAATTCTTGGTTGGGGATGCAAATCTTCTCGTTCCCGTACGACATAATGCGGCAGCAGCATCGAATTGAATCGTATATATTTATATATATATATAAATAAATATTAGGAACAGAAGTCAAATGTATGCCATCATAATGCAGTGAAGAAAGAAAAAAACATTCAAATTAATATTTATGCGGTCAAGAGAAGAAATTTTTAACTTGGTGACTAATGCGGTTTTAATCTGATTTTGTCAAGTACGGCTGACAACTCCGAATCTGTTTCAGTCTACGTTGATATCGTCAGTAAAATATAACGTTCTTCCTTCTTGCAGCATTAGTGATAAGAGAATCACTACATTGACGCGCAATATCGTAGACAAATAGGCGCCAATAATTATATCTATCAGAAACAATTACTCTCAGTCACTGGAGTCGTATATTTTGAAGGGTGGTGAAGAGGCTGTTTTTGACATGTTCTGACAATCATGTCTTCTACATACAAATAAATCTAACTGTTAAAAACTATGGATTCTTTACTGGGACAGCGCAATAATGGTTATTCTGGTAAGAACTATTTACAGTTTGGTCGGTAATGTTGGTATTCTAATACCTGAGTTGAGACTCTACTGTAATATAAGTAATATACCTATTTCTTTACTACCCACAAGAGGCCAAACACAGAGAGGACAAACAAGGACAGACAAAGAGATAAAGTCGATTACATCGACCCCAGTGCGTAACTGGTACTTATTTAATCGACCCCGAAAGAATGAAAGGCAAAGTCGACCTCGGTGCAATTTGAACTCAGAACGTAGCGGCAGACGAAATACCTATTTCTTTACTACCCACAAGGGGCTAAACACAGAGGGGACAAACAAGGACAGAAAAACGGATTAAGTCGATTACATCAACCCCTAATGCGAAACTGGTACTTATTTAATCGACCCCGAAAGAATGAAAGGCAAATTTGAACTCAGAACGTAACGGCAGACGAAATACGGCTACGCATTTCACCCAGCGTGGTAACGTTTCTGCCAGCTCTCCAAAATAAGTCGCACCTTTAATTTAGTGATAACATTTTGATACAAAATTTTGCTCTATGTACAAGATGCACCCCCACCCCAGTTTTTTTTTTTTTTTTCTCAGTTAAAATCAAAGTATAGAATAGTGCAACTTGTACACGAGTAAATACGGTAACTTAGCCTACTCTTTTTTTTAGAGTTTTGTTGGGTGCCAAAGGCTGTAGCTGTGATCTTTGCAGGCCCTACAAGACTGGTGATAGCGTTATGTTTAAACATCTCTAAAAAAGGCACGTACAGGAAAATTGTATGCTAGAAGGGATTTCCAAATGTTTGATACTCTGATGCGGAAGAATTGAACATGTTGGCTACATTGGTCCTTGTAAAAGTGGAAGATTAAAGAGAGAGAGATACTCTCTCTTTACTCTCTTTGACTTGCTTCAGGCATTTGACTGAGACCATGCTGGATCAACGCCTTTAGTCGAGCAAATCGACCCCAGGACTTATTCTTTGCAAGCCTAGTACTTATTCTATCGGCCACTTTTGCCGAACTGCTAGGTCACGGGGATCCACATGGCTATGCTCGTGATCAGAGACGCACATATCGTCAGCCACTAAGGGATATACTCAACTGGTTACGGTCAAACAACAGACAAGCAAATCTGTAGTACTGAGCAAAATATTTGTTGTAGCCCATCTTTTATACCAAAACAAAACGTACATGATAACACCTCCAATCAATTAAGATCAGAAGCCATGAGAGCCAATACCTTGCATCGCATCAGAGCAGGTTGCTTGGTATTGCCTCAGGGCAGTTATTATTGTTATTATTATCATTCAGTAGTTTTAATTTTATAACGTGCTTTCACTTCACTACCGAGCGCAGCTCTGTGTGCCTTGGGTATGTGCTGTGATTTGTTGTGATGCTGTGATATATTATTATTATTATTATTATAATTATTATTATAATTATTATTATTATTATTATTATTATTATTATTATTATTATTATTATTATTATTATTATTATTATTATCATTGCTTTGCACAGCTTCTAATGCTGGAGATGTTCTACGGTGTCAGCTGTTCACTATCAGTGAACTAAGGTAACACCTTATTTTTCGAGCACCCTTCGGAATATTCAAGCGGTTCCAAGCAGTGCTGTTTTCTGCTTGTGCTCCACCCTTATTGCAGCCCCCATTTGTTCCATGTACTTCTCAAGATTTTTACTCACTGTTCCCAGAGCTCCGATAATTACTGGTACTACTACCACCTTTTTGCATCGACCACAACTGCTTAACCTCCCAACCTAACCTGTCACATCACATCTATCGACTTTTCTTTCTTCCTTATCGCATACTTTATTGTCAGCTGGGCATGCTATATCTATGATCCTGCATGATTATTATTATTATTATCATCATCATTATCATTATTATTATTATTATTTTATTATTATTATTATTTTATTATTATTATTATTATTATTATTGAGTGAGAGAGCAGTGCATGCCATCAAAGTGACACTGGGGTAAAATATACGAAGCCCGTCTGATAAGGGTACACCAGGCACATGCATCACAACCATATGTGCGCGACATGGTGATCTCATATCAAGATAAACAGCACATGACCTTGCAGGTGGGGCCCAGTTAGAATTTTCTTCAGGTTGAGTAGCCCATCCCGCTCAAAAGGTCCCTGAATAAGGGTTGTTTAAGGATGTTGAAAGAACCACCCATGTTTCCAGAGGTGAATTATTCAAACTCCAAAGAATCCCTCTCAACACATGGCTATGATGCTCCCCCACTACTTCTGTTCGTGATCAGAGATGCACATATCGTCAGCCACTAAGGGACATGCTCAACTGGTTACGGTCAAACAACTGACAAGCAAATCTGTGGTATTGAGCAGAATATTTGCTGTAGCTCATCTTTTATACCAAAACAAAACAATGTACATGATAACACTTCCAATCAGTTAAGATCAGAAGCCATGAGAGCCACTGCCTGGTACTGCATCAGGGCATTTATTATTATTATTATTATTATTATTATTATTATTATTATTATTATTATTATTATACACTCTGTTAAGCACATATTGTGCCTCTTGAATTATGTCCTGGATTTGCAAAGTGTTCCCCTTTCTAATCTATGAGAGTTTATTCAGTTAACTGACTACCGCACTAACCAGATTCCTACATAAAGTGCTGACAAGGTGACTTGCCTGGATTATAATTATTCCTCGGTTGTTATATATATACATATATATATAAGATAAGAGTTCGCGTGGACTCTACTTAGAAGTTTGTGCGAGTTGAACGCGTCGACCTCGGAGACAGACTCTGTTATTAAATACACGTAAGCCCAGCTAAATATATGGAGAGCTATTTTCTTTCGTTTGATCACTCTCTCACTCCTTGTATACATACATACATACATACATACATACGTACATACATACATACATACATACATACAATATGCATATACACACACAAGCGCATGGCACACAAGTATATATGTGCATAATTTGTTTCTTTTGTTGCTTCATTTATGTTGTTTTTGGTTGTTGTTGTTGTTGTTTTTATTCACCATCTTATATTTAATTAGATTTAGATGGAAGTTTATAATTTCATTATTAGCTGCAGTAGTACACATGATTTTAATGACATTAGAATCATCGTGTTAGATATCAGCTAGTTAGTAAGTTAGTAAGCCTTGGTGAAGTTATGCCTTGGTGAAGTCAATGTACATACACGCACACACATACACACACATTATGTTCGCTCAAGCATCATTCACTCTCTTTCTTCCTCTCGTTCTCTTTCTCTCCCGCTTTCCCGCTATCTATCTATCTATCTATCTTTCTCTCTTTTTCTCCCTCTCACTTCCCCATCTGAAGTAATTTAAAAACCGTTTTGAAATCCTATGGAATTTATTAAAGATCCATTAAAATAACGAGTAATAACTTAATAAACCATTACAACAGCATAATTATCACGCTCACAACTTCACTTATTGCTAAGAATGCAAAATTTGAAATACTTGTAGAGCAAATCTGGTTGATGCCGGCAGAGGCAGACCTGGAAATTCCTTTAAATTGTAGCCTAAAATCGGTCGCAAAGTGAACATTAGAAATATCTGATAAAACAGAATATCCAGGAATATATTATACGAATAAATATTAGAACTTCATTGTCCAACATTGCCTTCGTTTTGAACATGACGGAGTATAATTTTTTAAGAGATTCGGATGCTATTTCTAGCAGACCACTTAAAGGTTCCCAATGTCTAATATTATTTTACTTATTTCGGTAAATACGGGAGACAACTCCGGTCATGTTTCGGTCTTATGATTTCATCAGTGGAGCACAGTCGTCACCGTACTTGTCGATGTAGTGATGAGAGAACAACCAAGTAAATGTACAATATTGTATACTGGCGAACACGCCGTGTGAAATGCGTAGCCGTATTTCGTCTGCCGTTACGTTCCGAGTTCAAATTCCGCCGAGGTCGACTTTGCCTTTCATCCTTTCGGGGTCGATTAAATAAGTACCAGTTACGCAATGGGGTCGCTATAATCGACTTAATCCGTTTGCCTGTCCTTGTTTGTCCTCTCTGTGTTTAGCCCCTTGTGGGTAGTAAAGAAATAGGTATTTGTTCCGTCTCAGAACTTACGTTCTGAGTTCAAATTCCGCCGAGTTCGACTATGCCTTTCATCCTTTCGCACAGGTGTCGATGTAATCGACTTAATCTCTATGTCTGTCCTCTATGTTTAGCCCTCTGTGGGCAATAAAGGCATAAATATATGATACTTTTAATGTACATAACAGTCACTGCAACTAAGCCAAACAAGCAAAGTATGTCTGGCACATTGTACAGGAATTCTCATTTCTAACGATTTTATAGTATGTTTTGTGCTGATTTGTGGCTTTTGCAAACGTGGCATTGATTTGTGAATTTTATCTGACTTCGTTCTTATCTTCCAGCATTCTATTTGTGACCTTTCCGGGATACTGGCTTTAAATTTGAATTCATCACTATTGGGCGGGAAGTTTTTCTTATTTTATTTTTAGGAGGGGGAGGAAGAAGAGGAAGGAGTTGAGGTTGAATTTGTAATTGCTTCTTGCATGTCGGAAGAGCGTCTAGAGTAGAAGTTCTCGACTAAGGCAGCGAGCTGGCAGAAACGTTAGCACGCCGGGCGAAATGCTTAGCGGTATTTCGTCTGCCGTTACGTTCTGAGTTCAAAAATCCCGCCGAGGTCGACTTTGCCTTTCATCCTTTCGGGGTCGATTAAATAAGTACCAGTTACGCACTGGGGTCGATATAATCGACTTAATCCGTTTGTCTGTCCTTGCTTGTCCTCTCTGTGTTTAGCCCTTTGTGGGTAGTAAAGAAATAGGTATTTGTTCCGTCTCAGAGCTTACGTTCTGAGTTCAAATTCCGCCGAGGTCGACTTTGCCTTTCATCCTTTCGGGGTCGATAAATTAAGTACCAGTTATGCACTGGGGTCGATGTAATCGACTTAATCCCTTTGTCTGTCCTTGTTTGTCTCTTCTACGTTTAGCTCCTTGTGGGCAATAAAGAAGTAAGGGGTTCTCGACCATTTTTTACCAATTATTTTATTATTATTTTATTCTTGTGGACCTCCCCCCGTCATAGCCATTCGATGTTTCAAAACTAGTTTTATAAAAACGTCTTTTAAAATTTCTATTTTGTTTTTCACACATTAACCCATTCATGATGCCGATCGTCCGTTTAAAGTGACACTTCATTTACAAGTGTATAAAACAAATACTTGATGCAAATTGCGATTTATGTATGATCTGTACCACAGAATGAAACATGTTCTTAACGCGTATGTAGTCTGTATCAAACGGATTTCAATGAAAGTTGTTATTTAGGTCAAAATAATAGTATCTGTGAATTTTCAGGCAATTTCATTCGCTAGAAAAATTTCGGCACGAATGGTTTAACTTGTGTAGATTGAACTATGTAAAATGTTACTGAAAGAAACCTGCCTGCTTCTTGCAATACATACCAATACACACATTTAAGACACATTTTTTTCAGGATCCCTTCAAATTCTATTGTGGACCCCTAATTTACTATTTTGTTACATAGACCCCCAAAAACTCTTATATGGGTCCTCAGGGGCCATATGGACTTCTAGAAGTTCGAGATTACCTCATTGGTTCGTTTGTAAATGGTTGCTAACTCAAGGTTCTCCTAAGCCGAGCAGTCCTATGATCAACAGAGTATTGGTCAGTATGATGTGATACATAGTGGTGGCCGTGGGTGAGGGATGGCTTGCTGGCTGCTGTTTCTGGCAGATCGAGCGATCATATAGAACAGAGGTTCTCAAAATTTTAGGCCACTGCCCACTACATGGCTGCATAATACCCTCAGCGCTCTCACCCCTATTTTTATGCTTAAAGAAATATTTTCTATTTTACTAATTTATATATATTGAAAACTATAATTCATTTGATATTTAATATGGTATATAATTTGTATACAATACTATAATAATATTATAATAAATTCATAGCATCCCCCAATCCCCTGCCTTCCTCCCCATGCCTCCGTTTTCTCTAGCATCCCACCACCACCACCACCACCACCCTCATAGGCACCACTGCCCACTTGGACTCTCTCAATGCTCATCGGGGGGGGGGGGCGGTAGCACCCACTTTGAGAACATATGATATAGAAGATTCCTTTGACGCGGGAGAGTACGTATGAAAAAGGAGAAACTTACCGATAAGGGGAGATCAAGCGAGGTAGCAGTGAGAGAGAGAGAGAGAGAGCAAGGGAGAGAGAGAGAGAGTAAATACTTTGTATAAAGGCATATAAGTATATTTTTGTACAAGTTCAATTTGTGTATTTTTATGTTTATATTGTAGTTATTTATTGCTTGTACTTGCTTCTGTTCTGTTCTGCTCCAAAAACAGTGAGGGTATGGTGTGGGTACGTATAAATGATAGATAGATAGATAGATAGATAGATAGATAGATAGATGGATGGATGGATGGATGGATGGATGGATGGATGGATGGATGGATGGATGGATGGAGGATGGATGGATGGATGGATGGATGGATGGATGGATGGATGGATGGATGGATGGATGGATGGAGGGATGGATGGATGGATGGATGGATGGAGGATGGATGGATGGATGGATGGATGGAGGATGGATGGATGGATGGTGATGGATGGATGGATGGATGGATGGATGGATGGATGGATGGATGGATGGATGGATGGATGGATGGATGGATGGATGGATGGATGGATGGATGGATGGATGGATGGATGGATGGATGGATGGATGGATGGATGGATGGATGGATGGATGGATGGATGGATGGATGGATAGATAGATAGATAGATAGATAGATAGATAGATAGATAGATAGATAGATAGATAGATAGATAGATAGATAGATAGATAGATAGATAGATAGATAGATAGATAGATAGATAGATAGATAGATAGATGTAAATATTAATAATCGTAATCCGTTCGGCTCAACAAAATAATTCCAGAATGTGTATTAACTGAAGCGTAAACAATTTCTATAAATGCTATAAATTGAAGTGAAGTCTAATTAATGAGAAAAGGGCGTGTGCTTGACTCATGTCTAATTAAAATATCAAGAATTATTAATGCTACAAGTGTACTTCCAAATACTGTCCCACATTGACTTTCATTGTGCGAGTTGGCTGTCAATAAGCAGTAATATATTGGGTTTTGATTTTGGCACAAAGCTAGCAATTTCGGAAAAAGGTGTTAATTCAATATCATCGACTCCAGTGTTCAACTGGTACTTATTTTATCGACCCAGAAAGGATAAAAGGTAAAATCGACCACGGTGGAATTTGAACTCAGAACTTAGAGATGGACAAAATGCTGCTATTCATTTTGCCCGGCGTGCTAACTGTTCAGCCAGCTCGCAGTCCTCGTAAGCTGTAATATATTAGGTCATTTTTTGGCATGACACAGAAAACTGTATGCACACAAACGTGCGTTGTCCGAGCATTGCTGCCTAGTTGAGTTATATCGGACATGTATTGTCGCATGTAGGACGAATCCGACAATCTTATTATTTTACTACCCACAAGGGGCTAAACATAGAGGGGACAAACAAGGACAGACAAAGGGATTAAGTTGATTATATCGACCCCAGTGCGTAACTAGTACTTAATTTATCGACCCCGAAATGATGAAAGGCAAAGCCGACCTCAGGGGAATTAGAACTCAGAACATAACGGCAGACGAAATACCACTAAGCATTTCGCCCGCCGTGTTAACCTTTCTTATTTCTTTATTGCTCACAAGGGGATAAACATAGAGGGGATAAACAAGGACAGACAAAGAGATTAAGTCGATTACATCGACCCCAGTGCGTAACTGGTACTTATTTAATCGACCCCGAAAGGATGAAAGGCAAAGTCGACCTCGGCGGAATTTGAACTCAGAACGTAGCGGCAGACGAAATACCTATTTCTTTACTACCTACAAGGGGGCTAAACACAGAGGAGAGAAACAAGGACAGACAGACGAATTAAGTCGATTATATCGACCCCAGTGCGTAACTGGTACTTAATTTATCGACCCCGAAAGGATGAAAGGCAAAGTCGAGCTCGGCGGAATTTGAACTATGTAATCGACTAGCCTCGTCTTACCAAATTTCATTCGTTTCGAGAGTGGGGTGTCTATGAAGTAAGTACCAGTTCCGCACCGGGGTCGATGTAATATACTAGCCTGTCCCCTAAACATCGGGCCTTGTGCCTATTGCAGACAGAAACATACAGGGTTGGCCAAAAGTCACCCAACAGTGAATCAAAATTCCATAAATATTGGGTTGTCCGGAAAGTTCGTGCCGATTTATAGTAGCTTACCTTTCGACTTATTTTAGAACGTGGTTGAGTTCATAAAATAGGATTTGATTACACCTCCATTTAGAGCACAGTTTAAGCTATCTTTTCGTGGAAGAAGGTTTATGTTCCTATAACCTGTGTTAATTCTGTAACCCTTTAAAATGGAAGATAAGAAAGTTCATTTTCGGCACTTGATGCTTTGGGAACCAGACAAAAATTGCTGCAGCTCGGCTGGGATGTGTCACCCCACCCTCCATATTCACCAGATATTGCTCCTTTGGATTTCCAATTATTCAGGTCTCTGCAGAATAGTCTTAATGGTAAAAATTTCAATTCCTTGGATGACGTAAAAAGATACCTTGATGAATTCTTTGCCATGAAACGACCTCAATTCTGGGAAGAGGGCATTTTCAAGTTAAAGAGACGGATTGTGCAACGAAATGGTTCATATTTGGTTGATTAAAAATGTAATGGCAGGTATTTATTGACCTTTTTCTTTCCTTTAAAAATCGGCACGAACTTTCCGGACAACCCAATGCTATCTGTAATTCTGTATTGACTCGAATGGGGAAAGGTGTCGTTCAAGGACTTCAGTTTGAACAATTTTCATGTTCCATATTTAGATGCCTTTAAATCCATTCAGTTGTTAAACATAAATAAATCTTGGAATTAAATGGCTTTGATTTACAGTCAGGTAACTTTTGGCCAATCCTATATATAGCAGTAGTGTCATTCAATGCACTCATGGTACCCTTATACAACGTGGCAGTGCTGTTTTATATATAGTAGCAGTCATTCGATAAAGTCATTCGAGTGCTGTAACATGTAAGTGGACAATCAGTTATGAATAGTTGCAGTGTTATAATATAGTTACAGCATTATTATATGCAGCATCAATATCCATATGTACAATAGCAGTGGCATTATTATATACAGCAGAGATGACAATTACATGGAATGCTTAATGTACAAAATGTTTTACGTTTTACATAGAAAGCCATAGAAAAATATGGAAAGATATTTCTTATGTTGTTTTATTTCATCACAGTTGTGTATTCTCTTTTATCTCTTGTTACAGTCATTGCGCCTATGTGCGTTTTTGTATGTGAATATATAT
>NC_043005.1:17371711-17384211 GCF_006345805.1 Octopus sinensis | reverse complement strand
GGTTTTGCAATGGCTAAGAAGAATATACTCTTTTACTTGTTTCATTCACTTGACTGTGGCCATGTTGAAGTACCGCCTCTAGTCGAGCAAATCGACCCCAGGATTTATTCTTTGTAAGCCTAGTACTTGTTCTATCGTTCTCTTTTGCCGAACCGCCAAGTTACGGGTACATAAACACACCAGCATCGGTTGTCAAGCGATGTTGGGGGAATACAAACATATACATACATGTGCATATATATATAGGGAGAATTCACAAAAAAAAATGCAAAAGACGAAGACAGATGGTGTAGACAACAAACAGATGTATTAGTATAACGCTCGGGAAGTGAAAAAGTCTTTAACGTTTCGAGCCTACGCTCTTCCACAGAAAGGAACACAGAAAGAAACAAGGAGAGAAAATAAAGAATGTGTAATGGTTAGCGATCTATCATGGCAATATATATATACGACGGGCTTCTTTCAGTTTCCGTCTACCAAATCCACCCACAAGGCTTTGGTCGGCCCGAGGCGCTATAGTAGAAGGCACTTGCCCAAGATGCCACGCAGTGGGACTGAACCCGGTACCATGTGGTTAGTAAGCAAGCTACTTATCACACAGCCACTCTCTAATCTTATGAACTTCTACATCAGTCTGACGTTGAAAATCATATCTGTAGTGTAAATATGCAGATATAAAAATCTTTGTTGAAACTCTAGGACAGTGGTTCTCAACTGGGGATACCTACAAGATTTTGATGTTAAAGTTTATGCACAATAAATTGGTTATACTTCAACGATACACAAAATATTTTATTAGTTATTGTCATGCAATTGCTAATAATTAATTACAAAGATATAATAGGATTTTTTTAAACAGTGAATGGCTATAGGGTTTCATTCAAGTAAAATGGGAATCAAAGGTTAAAAAAATGGTTGAGGAACGCAGCTCTTGGACAGTGATTGAATAGATGATATCTGCAATGGTTTCAATAAAGTGAATATCTTACCACCACCAGGAGTGACTGTGTGGTAAGTTGCTTGCTTAACAACCACATGGTTCTGGGTTCAGTCCCACTGCGTGGCACCTCGAGCAAGTGTCTTCTACAAGCCTCGGGCCAATCAAAGCCTTGTGAGTGGATTTGGCAGACGGAAACTGAAAGAAGCCCGCCGTATATATGTGTACATATATGTGTGTGTGTGTTTGTGTGTCTGTCCCCCCAACATCGCTTGACAAGCGATGCTAGTGGGTTTACGTCCCCGTAACTTAGCGGTTCGGCAAAAGAGCCGATAGAATAAGTACTAGGCTTACAAAGAATAAGTCCTGGGGTCGATTTGATCGACTAGAAGGCGGTGCTCCAAGATGGCCGCAGTCAAATGACTGAAACAAGTGTAAAAGAGTAAAAAGAGCAATAAGTTAGCAAATACCATGAAAGAGACCAGCTGCACTTCATACCTTTTCCCTTCTACATTGAAAGCAATAAAGTACCTCTCCGATTTCGTGAAACTAGAGAGAGATGCCCACAAGCTGTCAATTATTGTGGTTACAATATCAGCCACTACATGTCCACCATTGTTTATAGCCTCAGCTGGAGGGTAAGCAAGACTTGGAGGATTTCTTGGTTTGTCGTTTGCTGGCAATTTTCACTTCCTCTCAGTTAGAAAGCGTTGGATGAGTCTAATGGAGATTACAAAGGTATGGCAGCTTGGAAAACTCACTCTGATCGTTCTGATAAGAAAAGAACTCTTGAATTTGTTGGTGAGATCCAGGTCATGATTGACACTGATCCCCCACAAGTCAATCAGGTCCATCGCCAGGGACATGGGAGTGTCTGAGTTTCTTATCAGGCTGGCAATGCATGAATACATTTGGTATTCCTCATACAAGTTGAGAAAGGGCCAATTTTTATCCCAAGCCATCATAGACAAGAGGTAAAACTGCGCTACAAAGCTTTTGAACTCAAACATCCCCTCCAACCGAACATGCTTTAGTTTTTGTCAGGCAAGAAAAATTTCTGCCAGGATCAAATAGTGAACGCACAGAACAACCGTTGGCTTGCCGTGTCCTCAAAACATGTACCATGAGTGATGAAAATCAAACATCCAGTCAGCATCATGGTGTTTGGAGTGATCACTAGTGATGGCGACGTTATACTTCCATTCATTTTCCCTCGCGGCCTCACACTCAACACATAGGCAGGCCTACATCAAGTGCCCGGAGGAGGTATTGCTGCCCTGGGTGATACACCATAAAGCTAAGCACCATATAGACGAGAAACCCAGGGTAATCCCATAAGCCGGCTTTCCCCATTTAAATATGTTCTACTTCCTGGAATGTGTTTCCGAATTTATGTTTTCTACGAACGATCAATCATATATATATATATATGTACATTTAAACACATAAGAGGTGTACATTTAAACACATAAGAGGTATCCGTCATAGAATTCCTTTCACGCTAGAAGGAACAGCTAAATTTTAAACCACTACTAGGGATAAAAACTCGAAGGGAATCAAAAATAAAAAAACATTTACCATCTATCTCCCGGACCATGGTTTCAGACTCTTTTTAACAAATAAAATAATTTGCTAGGCGAAGTCTTCATCAACAGGTACGCCTAGATTAAACATATAAGTACGAGGCAAATCCAGCATGCGCCTCTTGCTTATACATTATAATTTTTCAAATCCACCGCACAAGTGCAGTTTTTTGTCGGCAGCAAAAAAATACCGGCATTTCCTAAAGTTTTAGCAGACGCTCAGGGAAGAAAAGAAAGGCAGTTTTACGTTTCGAGCAAAGCTCTTCGTCAGAAATAGAAGACGGAAGAAAGTCCAAGGGAGAAGGAAGACGGAGGTAAAAATCGCCAACGATCCACATGTGGTTACATACATATACATACATATGTGTGTGTGTATGTATGTGTGTTGTGTATATATATATATATACGCGAGCGCGCGAGGCGTGGTTGTGTGCTAAGAAGCTTGCTTCTCAAGCACACGGTTCCAGGTTCAGTCCTACTGTGTGGCACCTTGGGCAAATGTCTTCTACTATAGCCTCGGGCAGACCAAAATCTTGTGAGTGAATTTCGTAGACGGAAACGGCAGGAAGCCCGACGTGTGTGTGTGTGTGTGTGTGTGAGAGAGAGTGTGTGTGTGTGTGTGTGTGTGTGTGTGTGTGTGTGAGTGTGTGTGCATCCGTGTCTGCATTTCTCCCCCATCACCACTTGACAACTGATGTTGATGGGTTTATGTCCCCGTAACTTTGCGGTTCGGTTACAAATGTAGGTAAAACTATAAAAATAAGAGCGTGTAAATATCGTGTTGTAAAACCCTTTGAAAGGTAAAAAAAAGAAGAGTTAAGGGGCTGTCCATAGGTGATGCATAGTTCGCTTCGAAACAAAATTAGATTTCGGTTCAGTCGCACTGTGCAATAACATGTATGTCTGTATATAAATACGTTTGCATACGCATGCGCACGAACGCATTTTTGCATTTGTGTCTCTATCCGCTCGACAAGCGATCTTAAGCTTTTACGTTTTATTTACGTTCTTGTGACTAGCGGTTCGACAACATGAAAGTGGGAGGGTGTGTGCATGTGTGTGTGTGTGTGTGTGTGTGTGTGTGAGAGAGAGAGAGAGAGAGAGAGAGAGGGGGGGAGATAAGATTGGGTTTAAATTCATTACTTAACCGTTACTTGAATTTTTTTTGTTTTTGTTTCTTGTTTTTGCTTTGAAGGCGTTGGTCAGATGTCATCTCAAACGAAAAATGTACTTTTCTCCCGCGCGTCACAGCTAACGTATGTTATTGCATAAGTCTTCGTGTTTGTGTATGTGTGTGTATGTGAGTGTGTGTGTGTGTGTGTGTGTGTGTGTGGTGTGTGTGTGTGTTCATGTGTGTGTGTGTGTGTGTGTGTGTTCAGAAACATGTGCACACACATAACACACAAGCATTTCTGAATGCATTGCGAAAAACAATATGCTCTTAAAAAAAAACCCTCAAGATACGAAAGAATTAAAGTAGAAAGAGAGAAGCAGAGAGAAAGAGACAGAGAGAGAGAGAGACATTCTCCCTCTCTCTTTCTCTTTATATATATCTATATCTATCTGTGTGTGTTTATATATATATATATATATATATCCTTTAACTGTGTATGTATGTAAGACAGGAATGTCTGAAGAATGAAGGCTGCCGGTTCTCAAGAAGCGCAACGTGCACCACCGTCACAAGTTTTACCCTCAACCTCCAACACCGCCGCCGCCGCCGCCGCCGCCGCCGCCACTTGGTAAGGCAATCAGCAGCAGCAGCAGCAGACTTGCGAACCACACCCCATCAGCCATCTGCCTCCCATTAAAGATGGGTGGAGAGAGAAAGAGAAAGAAATACAGTCAACTGCTTACTTCCCCTGCCCCCCCCCCCCCCCTCCATCTCCCTCTCCCTCTCCCTCTCCCTCTTACCCTTCCACTTCGCGTCGTTGTCCGGTGACACTACAGCGACATCAGATAGGGAGTGCTATGCAGAGACCTCAGCAAATTTTTCTTTCTTTGAAAAAAGGAGGAGGAGGAAGGAGAAAAGGAAAAAAAAAAGTTTGTTTTTTTTTTTGGTGGTGGTGGTAGTGGTGGTGGTGGTGGGGAGGGTGACGGCGGCGGTGCTAATAGTGTTTTATTTGTGGAGTTAGCAGCAGCGTTGGTGGCGAGTTTGCGTTAGCGATGGCAGTGTTGGTGGTGGTGGTGGTGGTGGTGGTAGTGGTGGTGGCCGTCGTCGTCGTGGCGGTGGTGACGGTGGCAGTGGTGGTAATTGTGACAACGATGATAGTGTTTACTGTATTTTTTGCTTGCTGGCTGGTAATGGCGGCGGCGGTGATGCTTGTGGTGGTGGTGGTGGTGGTGGTGTGGTGGTGGTGGTGGCGGTGGAGCGCCGAAGTGGTGGAGTGATAATAATGTTGGTGACGTCGGATTCATTGTAGTCATGGCGGCGGCGGCGGCGGCGGCGGTGACGGCGATGATTGTTAGAGCAGTGATATTGGTGATGATGGCGGTGGTGATGGTGATGGCTGTGTATAGTTTATTGTTTTTTTTTTTATATAAAACTCAGGTCTGCTCTGACTGAGCAGAGCTGATGAACCAAAGGTATTCCCTATCAAGTACCACGTTACCCAATGTGATCGTTTGTTAAATGAAGAACATTTGACTGCTATTTCTAGCAACTCGTGTGCTGAGCGTATGCGCGCATGTGTGAATTTGTTGTCTGGTGTGTTTTGTCTCATGGATGTCTCGTACGTTAAAGTCTATAAAACATATGTTTCCCTTCTGGGTGTGCATGTACTCAATCCGGGTGTTGTGTAGTGCTACGTTGTGTTGTGAATGTGTGTGTGCGTGTATGTGTGTGTGTGTTCGTGTATGTGTGTGTGCCTTTATGTGTGTGTGCATGTATGTGTGTGTGCGTGTGTGTGTGCGTGTATGTGTGTGCGTGTATGTGTGTGTGTGCGTGTATGTGTGTGTGCGTGTATGTGTGTGTTCGTGTATGTGTGTGTGCATGTATGTGTGTGCGTGTATGTGTGTATGTATGTGCGTGTATGTGTGTGTGCGTGTGTGTGTGTGTGCATGTATGTGTGTGTGCGTGCATGTGTGTGTGTGCGTGTATGTGTGTGTTCGTGTATGTGTGTGCATGTATGTGTGTGTGCGTGTATGTGTGTGTGCGTGTATGTGTATGTGCATATATGTGTGTGCATGTATGTGTGTGCGAGTATGTGTGTGTGCGTGTAAGTGTGCGTGCGTGTATGTGTGCGTGCGTGTATGTGTGTGTGTGCGTGCGTGTGTACGACGGGCTTCTCGCGTGTATGTACATGCGTGTGTATGTGTGTCTGTGTCTTTGTGTACGTGTTTGTCACCAATACACCGCTTGTCAAACAGTGTTGGTTTGTTTACGTGCCCATAATTTAGCAGCTGAGCAAAAGAGGGCCGATCGAATAAGTAAGTGGCAGGTTTTAAAAAATAAGTCCTGGAATCGATTTGTTCAACGCGGTGAACCCTAGCATGGCTGCAGTCCAATGACTGAAACCAGTAAACGGTAAACGATATTGACATTTTACATATATGTACTTATTTATATATATTATACAACAGTCATGTGTGAATATATGTGGTGATTTACATGTGTGTATGCATGACTATTAAAAACACTGGTACGAATATGTGTGCATGCAATTAAGTATACATACATACATACATACATACATACATACATACATACATGCAATATATGTGTGTATATTTTTTTCTTTTGTTTCGGTCATTTGACAGCTGCCATGCTGGAGCACCGCCTTAGTCGAACAATTCTATCGGTCTCTTTTGTCGAACCGCTAAGTTGCAGGGGCATAAACACACCAGCATCGGTTGTCAAGCGATGGTGGCGCGGACAAACACAGACACACAGACATATACGCACGCACACGCACACGCACACGCACACACACACACACACACACACACACACACACACACTCGCGCGCGCACACACACATATGCGACAGGCTTCTTTCCGTTTCCGTCTATTAAATCCACGCGCAAGGCTTTGGTCGGTCTGAGGCTATAGTAGAAGATACTTACCCAAGGTTCCAGTGGGGCTGGGCCCGGAACCATGTGGTTGGTAAGCAAGCTACTTACCTCACAGCTACTCCTGCGCTTCCACACAGCCACTCCCATATATATATATGCGCGTGGATTTAATAGACGGAAACTGAAAGAAGCCTGTCGTATATGTGTGTGTGCGTGTGTGTGTGTGTGTGTGTGTGCGTATATGTCTGTGTGTCTGTGTTTGTCCGCGCCACCATCGCTTGACAACCAATGCTGGTGTGTTCATATATATATATATATATATATATTTATATATATATACACACGCATATATGCATACATATACATATAGACATGTGTGTGTGTGTGTGTGTGTGTGTGTGTGTGTGTGTGTGTGTGTGTGTGTTCTCTTCTGTTCCTATCTATTTAATTTCTTCCTTTGACGAATGAATTAATTTCTAACAAAGATACAAAGTTCCATCGCTGGACTGTAGACAACTAAAACAATGTCACATTTTAAACTTGAGGAAAGTCTTGCATATTTTTACTGTTCCACTTACGGATTGTATTTGCAACGCGCAAATTTGTTGGTTGATTTCTCTTTTTCTGAAAACCCTAGCTTATCCAACTTGCCAATTAGGCATTTAGTCACAAAACCAAGTACACCAATTATCTCTTATTATAAATGTAAATTTTTTAAAAAGTGAATCTTGAAGCTGGGTTTTTTTTTTGAAACAATTGTCCATTGCAACCTTCTTTCTCTTAGATTTTCAAAGAGTTCACACCAGCAGGACAGCTGACCTCTATGACGGTACTTACTTTTTCCTGTCTGTCTAAAACAACAACATCCGGTCTGGTACGCTTACACTTGGCAGATGTTTTAATGGGAATATTCCACTAGAGTTTCTAGTTCCGATGTTTGTGTATGTATTCAGGAAGAGGGTGGGGTTCTCTAAATTTATTCCAGGATAGTCTTTTCCTTGAGTGGCATTATATATCGTTTTTGTAACAACGTCATGTTACATAGGGAGGTAGTATTTCGATGATATTTTGGGGCAGTTGCTAATCACATGTGCTTCTTTTCTCGAACTGCTGGTCTCTGGAACTCGCTACCGTCGTCTTGTTTTCCTATGGTCTTCAAGATATTCAGTCATCTTTTAAATTCGTAGCCCTCCCCTTCTTTTCCTTCTTTATAGTTCCTCACGTTAGAGACAAAATCGTATAAATTAAAGTCTGAAGTACAAAGCAGACATGGAGAAAGCTGTTTGATAGGCTGTTTATACTTCACACAAGAACTATTATCTTGCAAAAAATAAGATGACGATGGTATTAGACAGTTATACTGCGATTGATGTAATGCCTCACAAAACAAGTTATGACCGAGATTCAGAAATGGCGAAATGTAATTACAAGAATAATTCAGATACGAATATTTCTTGGGCAAACGGGATTTTCACATTCAGAAGTTCTTCATAAATGTTGCTCTCCTGAGCCAGTAGGATCACCTTCTTACTGAATATATTGCAAAGCTTTCAGCTTCAGAAAGAAAAATGAAGAATTCACTACCTTTTGGCATCACCTAAAACTGAATCCATCAGTTTCTGCGAAGATTATATTATGAATCACATTTTAGATGAAATAATAGTCGCATAATATCATTCAGCCATAGTTGATACAATACAGAATTCTAATCATGTGACGCAGACGACGATCACCATTCGTTTTTGTCCAAGAGTGATACTGAATTTGCTGTTCAAGAATGATTTTCAACCTTTAATGATGGTTACAAGAAGACAGCAGAGAGGATAACGAAAACTGATTAAAGAAACACTCAAGTATTTGGGGAATACCTTTTAAAGATTATCGTACAGTAAGTTTTAATAATACAGCTATGTGTGTGTGTGCGTGTGTGTGTGTGTGTGTGTTGCGCGCGTATATGTCTGTGTGTCTGTGTTTGTCCGCGCCACCATCGCTTGACAACCGATGCTGGTGTGTTTATGCCCCTGCAACTTAGCGGTTCGACAAAAGCGACCGATAGAATTGTTCGACTAAGGCGGTGCTCCAGCATGGGAGCTGTCAAATGACTGAAACAAAAGAAAAAATATACACACATATATTGCATGTATGTACGTATGTATGTATGTATGTATACTTAATTGCATGTACACATATTCGTACCAGTGTTTTTAATAGTCATGCATACACACATGTAAATCACCACATATATTCACACATGACTGTTGTATAATAATGTCCGGTTAATAAAATGGTAGCCAGATACATACACTTTCTATTAATCCAAAACCTATTTGTTCTTCATGTGCTTCTCATTCACTAAACTTGCATGGTGTAGGGTCTGCAACATGTTGCATGAATACAGTTACACTTTTAAAGAAGTGCAGTTTACAATGCTTTATTCCAGTCCTCAACGCTCGGCTACTCTCAAAAAGTATATGGACCACTCATCTATACTTCGTCAGGTAGTCCGTGGTCAGACCAAATGGCAAGAGTTTATACCCATTTGTAGTCCTCCTTGACAGAATGCGATTTGTACTAAAGAAACTTTATTTCAGTTCTATATTTAAGAGATGAGGAATTATGTACATTATTTACATTATTTACATTTTGACGGATATTTGTCCTCATCTTGTTTGTTGTTTACACAACGTTTCGGCTGATATACACTCCAGCCTTCATCAGGTGTCTTGGGGAAATTTCGAACCTGGGTTCTTATTCCTAAGGTATTTTTGATGTTGTTGTTGTGGTTTTAATATCATTATTATTATTCAGGTCACTGCCTGGAATCGAACTCGGAATCTTGGGGTTAGTAGCCCACGCTCTTAACCACTACGCCATATACCCGTGAGCATATGTAAATAATGTAAATAATGTACATAATGAAATTTTACGTGTAAAACCGAAAAATAATCACTCCATCTTTCTGGAATTTATGTTTATAAACATTTATTTATTTATTTATTTATTTATGTATTAGTATAATACTTTTAAAGTTTTACGCACATAAAATGCGTCTGTTATCTTTCAGACGTGGATCATGAATGGAAATGTTGCTTATAAAGTCTCTTTTAATTACTTGGTATTAAGATCAGGTTTTACTGGTCAACGCAGTTCACGTGATCAAAAATGCTGCCGGAGAAAGTCTGGACTGCTAAATTATAAAGAAAACCACATAGCAAATGCGTAGCTGTATTTCGTCTGCCGTTACGTTCTCAGTTCAAATTCCGCCGAGGTCGACTTTGCCTTTCATCCTTTCGGGGTCGATAAATTAAGTACCAGTTACGCACTGGGGTCGATATAATCGACTTAATCCGTTTGTCTGTCCTTCTTTGTCCTCTCTGTGGTTAGCCTCTTGTGGGTAGTAAAGAAATAGGTTGCTATTCTAAATGACTCGTGGTCAGGAATCTTTTCTTTTGTTTCGTTTTTATGTTTTTTCTTTTCTTTTTTTCTTTTTTCTTTCTTTGATGGGACAGCAATGTTATCTAGGCATAAACAGCTATTAATTTAATCATTGTCTTCATTGAACTGCAAGATCTAAACGATCATTCTCATATTTATTCTTCACACGTCTACGCAAGTTCAGGCACAAAATATGCTAATCGCTGTAGTTTACGTCGTAGGAGAACAGTGTCTCCCTTTTACAACGGCACCGTTATTTCTTTATTTTTTTATTTCGCCGATATTTCTTTATTTTTTACAACGGCACCGTGTTCAACACTCACGGCTCATTGGCGCACGGCTTTCGAGGACTCCGGAGTTCCAACATGTGTATCGTCAGCAAGAAGCATCCGGACCTTTGAGCCTAAACGAAGACGCTGGCTTTGCTTATACTTTCAGCAAACAGAGTGTTTGCTGATCAGTGCTTACATCTGCCATACGACCAAAACAAATCATTATTTGTACCGAGTACAGCGACACCTGAAATGAACATTTGCCTATTTGTTGTCACTATCTGTATGCTGAAAGTATAAACAAAGCCAGCGACTTAGTTTTGGCGCAAAGGTCTAGATACTTCTGGTTGACGTGGTATAACACTGTCGTCATAAAAGAGAGAGGTTTCTCACAGTCGTCATAAAAGAGAGAAGTTTTTCTCCTATGATGTACACTACATATTTTGCGTCCAAACCTGCCTGAATGTATTGAGAATAAATATATAAATAATCAAAAGACAATCAAATAATCAAAAGACAATCTTAATCCACTTTAACGAGGATGTTGTGTTTGAGATTATGTGATTTTGCAATGCATTGTCTCTTCAGTGACAGACGTCTCGTTTCATTAAACAGTTCATGATATTTGTATGTTAGTGGTAAATGGTGCCTTACAAGACAGGAAATTTCTTGATTTATACATAGAGACGCCTCAATAAGTGGATACCCCACTAACTTAGATCAAAATAGCTGGAGGTAGTGGGGTGGCCACCGAATAAAAAAAAACCTGAAGATCACAGTCGTATTTTCACATATGTGTGAAAATAAGTAATGTACCTATGAATCATTAACTGTTGATTTACATGTATGTATGTACACACATAAATGCATATTATATATATTACATACATATATACAAACCCCCACACACTCACACACACAAAACGCACACTACACTCACACACACATAAAACATTATTTACCTTAATGCAATATTTGCATAAGTATATATATTCTATATGTTAAAAAGCAATTGAACATCATATACTTCAACGTACAAATTCATTTATATTTCCCGATACTTATAAGCCACCCTTTGCTCAAACAATACGCACCCTTAATGGAAAATAAGTTGTTTACAATCCTTCTTTACCCTATGAAAGAAGGCTAAACTTTTTGAAGCACCAATTCGAAAGGAAAATAACAAATCATAATAATTTTCATCAAAGCAAGTCTTTAAATATGTATTTGCACTCATTAAATGAGGTCAATTTTTGCTTTTTGTTCCTTATACGTGTTTGATTGAATATTTTGTTTATTCTTAACGGACAGCAAGCTCAAGCTTTGTAAGGTGAAGGGCGAGGCTGGCTTAAATAAATTTTCTATTTATCAATATAGCATTTTGTAGCGTCGTTAGTTACTGGTCTCCAAACGGTCAATTACCGGTTCACTACAACGGTGAGTAACAAGGGAGTATCTGTGCACTCGGGACAGAACAAATGCTACACAAAGTGTTTCTTGTTCGAAAGCCTAAGTTTACCTGTTTTTTTTTTGTTTTATTTCTTTCGCCGGTGTTTACATTCTCCGTTCATAGGCGCAGGAGTGGCTGTGTGGTAAGTAGCTTGCTTACCAACCACACGGTTCCGGGTTCAATTCCACTGCGTGGCATCTTGGGCAAGTGTCTTCTGCTATAGCCCCGGGCCGACCAATGCCTTGTGAGTGGATTTGGTAGACGGAAACTGAAAGAAGCCCGTCGTATATATGTATATATATATATATATATATAAGTGTGTGTGCATGTGTTTGTGTGTCTATGTTTGTCCCCCTAGCATTGCTTGACAACCGATGCTGGTGTGTTTACGTCCCCGTCACTTAGCGGTTCGGCAAAAGAGACCGATAGAATAAGTACTGGGCTTACAAAGAATAAGTCCCGGGGTCGATTTGCTCGACTAAAGGCGGTGCTCCAGCATGGCCGCAGTCAAATGACTGAAACAAGTAAAAGAGTAAAGAGTAAAGAGTATGTGCTCGAGAAACCAACAAACACACACACACACACATGCACACACACGCGCACGCACACACACATACACACATATAGTCTACGCTTCCTACGATCATAATAGTACACGTAAAAACATGCTATAACAATCTCGTTATCACGAGTGGAAAAGAGAATGACATGGCATATTTACAGCTGTTTAATGCTTCACATACAAGGTTTAACAAAAAGAAACCATAGTTTAACTTCTTAAGACTTCTTTGGTGTTTCTAGTACATGAT
>NC_043005.1:17359211-17366711 GCF_006345805.1 Octopus sinensis | reverse complement strand
CGATGTCAGAGACGTTTCTAATGCCGTTACAGATCTTTCTGATGAGTTATTTGCTCACCTGACCTATCTCAGGGTTTATCAGCCTGCATTTAGAGTTAGAGGCAAAGTTAGGCTTATGACCCTTGATCATTATGAAGGCCTCTTTCTTCGCCAGAGTCTCTACCCTATCTTCTATACCTAGTTTAAAAGCTATATCTCTGGTTTCCTGATTATTACTATCATATGTGTGCGTTGGGGAGTGGCCCACGTGTACGTTTGTGTGATGCTGTTGCTAAGGAGCTGTGCGTGTGTGTCACTACTTATCACTACTTACCCTATATAGATTTTTGGTTTGTCGGAGTAGAGAATGATCCTATCAGAAGATTTAAGCTTGCGGGTGTCTTATTTTGGAAAGGGTTTGGGGACTTTGGAATTTCAGGCGGGGTATTATATCCAGCAGGTCGTTTTCAAAGGCTTCCAGTTCCTTGATCTGAGATGGGAACTTCCTACATTTAAGCCCAACATATTCAGCTTCCGTTGATGATTTGGGTTGGTTAAAGTAAAAAGCCTTCCATCTCATCCACCTGATCAAATCTATTCTTCTCTCTAGCAGTATCCTTGTGTAGAGTTCGTTTGGTAGTATAGGGACATTCTTTGCTGAATATCCCAGGTCATAATATATATAATTATATTATATAATATATTATATTATACAGTATTATATTTTATAGTATATATATATATATAGATAGATAGATATAGATAGATAGATAGATAGAGAGAGAGAGAGAGAGAGAAAGGACAGAGAGAGAGAGGGACAGTGAGAGAAAGGACAGAGAGAGACTTTCTCACTTTCCCGAACGTCAAACCTATTTCTATTTCTTTATTACCCAGAAGGGGCTAAACACAGAGGAGACAAACAAGGACAGACAAACGGATTAAGTCGATTACATCGACCCCAGTGCGTAACTGGTACTTAATTTATCGACCCCGAAAGGATGAAAGGTAAAGTCGACCTCGGCGGAATTTGAACTCACAACGTAACGGCAGGCGAAATACCGCTAAGCATTTCGCCCGACGTGCTAACGATTCTGCCAGCTCGCCGAACGTCAAACCAGTATACCTGTTTGTTGCTCATACACCTGTCTTCGTCTTCTGTTTTTCTGTAAATTTCAGCTGTAGATAGATAGATAGATAGATAGATAGATAGATAGATAGATAGATAGATAGATAGAAGATAGATAGATAGATAGATAGATAGATAGATAGATAGATAGATAGATAGATAGATAGACAGACAGAGATAGATAGATACTTACGTACATACATACATACATACATACATACATACATACATACATACATACTACATACATACATACATACATACATACATATAGACGAGAAGAGAGAGAGAGAGAGAGAGGAAAAATTGACTTCGAAGTTTAATAAACATGTACTCTATGAAAAGTATTTATAAAATCCTTCAGACCGATGTTAATTTTTTTTTATACATAACTTATAATGACAAACAGTAACAAACAGTTGAATGCAATATTACCGAAGTTGAGCACCATACGTCGATCGCTTATCAAACACCTTACACGTATACGCACACATGTGGAGGATCAATGGCCCAGTGGCTACATTAATGGATTCGTGGTCGTGGGATCACGATTTCGATTCCCAGACCGGGCGTTGTGAGTGTTTAGTGAACGAAAACACCTAAAAGCTCCACGAGGTTCAAGCAGGGGTTAGTGGCGAACTCTGTTTTATTCTTTCACCACAACTTTCTCTCACTCTTTCTTCCTGTTTCTGTTGTACCTGCATTTCAAAGGACCAGTCTTCTCACACTCTGTGTCACGGTGAATCTCCCCCGAGAACTACGTTAAGGATACACGTGTTTGTGGAGTACTCAGCCACTTGCACGTTAATTTCACGAGAAGTCTGTTCCGTTGATCGGATCAACTGGAACCATCGTCGTCGTAACCGACGGAGTGCCACGGTACGCACGCATACACGTGCGTATGTGTGTGCGGGTGTGTATGTTTATGCATGTATGAACGTACATATGATTACTCACATCTCTAATATATTGGGTTGTCCGGAAAGTTCGTGCCGGTTTTTAAAAGAAAGAAAAAGGTCAATAAATACTTGCCATTACATTTTTAATCAACCAATTTTTACCATTAAGACTATTCTGCAGAGACCTGAATAAGTGGAAATCCGAAGGGGCAATATCTGGTGAATATGGAGGGTGGGAGTAACACATCCCAGCCGAGCTGCAGCAATTTTTGTCTGGTTCCCAAAGCATCAAGTGCCGAAAATGAACTTTCTTATCTTCCATTTTAAAGGGTTACAGAATTAACACAGGTTATAGGAACACAAACCTTCCTCTACGAAAAGATAGCTTAAACTGTGCTCTAAACGGAGGTGTAGTCAAATCCTATTTTATGGACTCAACCATGTTCTAAAATAAGTCGAAAGGTAAGCTGCTATAAATCGGCACGAACTTTCCGGACAACCCAATAGTTTTATAAACTGGAACTCATCTTCGTTTAAGTATTAAATCATCACCGAAGAGTGCAAATAGAACGTTTCGACCTTGATGCCTTGCATCCATATGTTAAGGAGGAGTTCATAATAATCTAAACACGAAGTATATATTAGCTGAAGGCAGATGGGCAGTGTGACAAGTGTTGAACTAATATACACTGGAAGAACCACATATCAACACTATATCTTGTTTATTTGACTTATGTTCAATTCTATACAGATCTTTCTCAATATAAAATTTGTGTTTATTTACACACATACGCTCACCCATTCACGCACGCACACACACACACACACACACACGCACGACACCACACACGCACACACACACACACACACACGCGCGTAGGCACCCAAGCATAGGCATACATACATGGATACATACATGTGTGTGTGAGTGTAGTAGGTCTAAAGGTATGTATATAGTGTACTATAAAGGGCGTGATGTTTACTTCAGAGTGTATGTATACACGTCTGCGGATTGTTTACACGAACACACACGCACACACGTGCATATATATGTATATATTCTACGTCTCTATCCATTTATCTATCTATCTATCTATATAAATATACAACATATATATGTGTATATATATACACACACACACATATATATATTGTATATTTATATAGATAGATAGATAAATGGATAGAAACGTAGAATATATATGTATGTATACACACACATACATATACATATATATATATATATATATACATATATATATAATATATATATATATATATATATATAGATATATATATATATATATTATATATATATATATATATATATAGAAAGAGAGAGAAAGAAAATGAGAGAGATGTACATTATATGTATACAAATAGATACGTATATGTGTATACATACATATGTACATGCTACATACATACATGCATGCATGCATACATACATACATACATACACATACATACATACATACATACATACATACATACATACATACATACATACATACCTACATACATCACATACATACACACATAGCATACATATACATACATACATAACATACATGCATACATACATACATACATACTACACATACATACATACACACTACATACATACATACATACATACATACATACATACATACATGCATACATATACATACATACTACATACATACATACATACATACATACATACATACATACATACATACATAACACACATACATACATATGATCTGTTATTTTTATATGAAATATGAAACGCCCTCCTATAGTTCGACTTTTATGAGTTTCACCCTGGCAAAATAAGGAAATAGGATCAGATGTTGGGGGCCTTCATAGACTGGCGAACTCGTCTAGTAAATAAAATATTGGTGCATCAGTTTCAAACATGCATGTTCGATTCGGCGGTAAGCATTTCTTTGCGTGTTTATGCTTGCGAAGTGAAGTTGTTTGCAGAAGGCGGTATTCTTCCTCCGCCCTGGGAAACTGTCTACTGTCTGGAATAGGCATTAAGTAAACTAATAGCAGTATATTCCGTTTGGTCCGAGATTCCCATCCAGGAAATGTTGAGACATAATCTCTCAGTCTGCTTTACTAGATAATTAGACAAAACCAGCAGTATCGCCCGGCGTTGCTCGGGTTTGTAAGGGAAATAACTATATAAGCATTTTTAGAGAGTTATAACCAAAAAATAGCAAAAAAAAATGCATTAAAAATGGAAAAAAAATTATGGTAATTCTTTTTTTAAATCGTTGACTCATCGTAGACATTTTTAGAGAGTTACTTCCCTTATATAATAGCGAAAAAATGCATTAAAATGGAAAAAATGATGGTAAATTTTTTTTTAAATCGTAGACTCATTGTAGACGCGCGCTAATACCTAGAAGGGCTCGGTATGAATCACGACTATAAGATACCCGCTTTTGGTTAAACTGCACCGCAAAATGTGGGAGTAGTTAGGAATCTAAATCGTAGGAGACAGACACACAACCTCTCTTTTATATATAAAGATATCTGTTCTCTCATGATTTTGCGTCAAAAGAGACGTTTAAATACGTTGGGGATTTTTTATCGTATTGTCGACGTATCCTTTAATGTGTTGCGACTAACTTCTCATCAGTTGAATGCAATATAACCGAAGCTGAGCAACATACCTTGATCGCTTGTTAAACACTTTATTATGGAACAACAAAATCAATAGAAAACGGGAGTATGGATACATTAAACCAATCATTCATGTTACCCCCCCCATCTCTAATAGAAACATCCATGTGGAGGCGCAATGGCCCAGTGGTTAGGGCAGCGGACTCGCGGTCATAGGATCGCGGTTTCAATTCCCAGACCGGGCGCTGTGAGTGTTTATTGAGCGAAAACACCTAAAGCACCACGAGGCTCCGGCAAGGATGGTGGTGATCCCTGCTGTACTCTTTCACCACAACTTTCTCTCACTCTTACTTCCTGTTTCTGTTGTACCTGTATTTCAAAAGGGCCAGCCTTGTCACTCTCTGTGTCACGCTGAATATCCCTGAGAACTACGTTAAGGGTACACGTGTCTGTGGAGTGCTCAGCCACTTACACGTTAATTTCACGAGCAGGCTGTTCCGTTGATTCGGATCAACCGGAACCCTCGTCGTCGTAACCGACGGAGTGCTTCCCCAATAGAAATATCCGAACATCAAGCTAGAATCTCAATGTTCTTGTACAAGCATCTGAACATGATTTTTGCCATGCAAATAATTCTGGGATCCTTAGTAAGCAAAGCCACACGTGCCAACACGTGCCGCAGTAATCACACGCTTTGAAACCACATAGACCGCACTAATCAAATAGTGGGAAACCATTTAGATTATGCTAATAAACAAGTGGCGCGCTCCATAAACTTAATAATCAAAGACGGTCAAGTGACATACACTACAATAATCAAAGGTTGTACTGTCACTGAGACTGCAATTCTCAAATGTTATACGTAATGCTTGAGAGACTGCAATAATTAAAAAGTTTGTAAAGCCATATGGATTACAATAATCAAAGACTGTAAGTTTTGTATACCACTTACACCACACATATATATATATATATATATATATATAATATATATATATATATATATATATATATATATATATAGCAGTATCACCCGGCGTTGCTCGGGTTTGTAAGGGAAATAACTATATAAGCATTTTTAGAGATGTAAAGTATAAGAGCCATCTCAATATAGCTAACCACAAGGGGGGGGGGGTTACTGTAGCTTTTTACGTTCTGAGATTTAATAATAAATTTTTAGAGAGTTACTTCCCTTATATATACCAAAAATGCATTAAAAATGCAAAAAAAATTTATGGTAATTTTTTTTTTAAATCATAGACTCATCGTAGACGCGCGCTAATACCCAGAAGGGCTCGATATGAATCACGACTATAAGATACCCGGTTTTGGTTAAACTGCACCGCAAAATGTGGGAGTAGTTAGGAATCTAAATCGTAGGAGACAGACACACAACTTCACTTTTATATATAAAGATATACAAATATATATATGTAATTAATAATTTTTTTTGGCAAATTTTCGAAGTAAAGCCGGCATTATTCCATTTTCTGCCGACAAAAAACTGCGGTTCCGCGGAAGATTTGAAAAATTATAATATATAACCACGGGGCATATGCTGGATTGCCTAGTGTTTATATGTTTAATCTAGTACCTGTTGTTGAAGACTTTGCCTAGCAAATTATTTTATTTGCTAAGTTAAAGGCAGAAACCATGGTCCAGGAGATAGATGGTAAATGTTATTATTTTTCATTCCCTTCGAAATTTATCCCTAATAGTGGTTTGGATTTTGGCTATTCCTTCTAGCGTGCCAGGTATCCTATGCGTGATACCTCTAATGTGTTTAAATATACACTGTATTTATATATACACACTAGCAGAATTGCCCGGCGATGCTCGGGGCTGAATTGCTTGAAAGTACTGTTAATGATTGCACTGAATTATGATGAGATGGAGATAAGGACTTTCTACTCTTGTATTTCGAGCATTTAGCAACAGGAGCCGCTTTCGATAAAACAGTTGCTGCCGCAAACCAAATTAAATCAAATTTGGGATTTTGCGGAGGGTCAAAATTGGTAACACAAACAGGACAGTGAAGACAAACAGGAAGGGATGTTAAGCCTAAACGAGGTTGTGGTGGCGAACGCGTAAATGAAGCTTGGACAGGAGATAAACAAGAACATGTCTTCCTTGATCCAGCTACAACGGAGAAAAGAAACACAAGCTAGAAGAAAGATGGCCAATGGTCACGTGGGAGCCGATAAATGAAAGACAGAAGATGGAATATACGAGAATTTTTATTATTGATCACAACAATTGTTTCGACATATCTAGCATCGATCCCTCAAGGGTGGGACACTTCACAATTGGTTCAGGAGCCGTCGGTGGTGCAGATGTGTTTCATCTGATGGTAAATAGACACAACTCGTTAAAATAACAGTTCCGCAATGTATCTTCTCATTT
The DNA here is from genome assembly GCF_006345805.1 of Octopus sinensis. Taxonomy (NCBI): domain Eukaryota; kingdom Metazoa; phylum Mollusca; class Cephalopoda; order Octopoda; family Octopodidae; genus Octopus; species Octopus sinensis. The sequence continues at coordinate 17,359,685 of NC_043005.1, read as the reverse complement.
TGTAGAAAGAAAAGCAGCAAAACGAAGGAAATACCTTCATTTACTTTTGAGATCAAAAATAAAATCGCAGATGCAAAAAAGAAACAAGCAAGCAATACAGCGAGAAAAATATTAAAAAATACCCGTCAACAGATATGGATGGATAAATGCCGTCGCACAAGTTGCATGGCGCGTGTACACACGTTCATACAAGCATCCATGAAAATGTAAGCATACGCAAAGCGAGATAAATAGCTACTTGATGGTTATAGGAATGGGGAGGTTAAAATAAAATTTAATTCATCTATACCTCAAAGTAAATTTTTTTATCAGTTACTCAAATTCATTCCAGCTGCATTGTGCGAAAGTACATTTATATGCGTGTAGGCATCTTGAGAGTCTTTCAGAAATTCTATTAACGATCTTCTCATTGGTCCACAGAATAGGCAGGGATTCCTCGGAGCAGGATCGGTATCTCCTGGAAATGATAATGTA
>NC_043005.1:17350597-17359111 GCF_006345805.1 Octopus sinensis | reverse complement strand
AGAACTGAGTGAGACCGAGAGAGAGAGAGAGAGTTTACAATGAGAACTGAGTGAGACCGAGAGAGAGAGTTTACAATGAGAACTGAGTGAGACCGAGAGAGAGTTTACAATGAGAACTGAGTGAGACCGAGAGAGAGTTTACAATGAGAACTGAGTGAGACCGAGAGAGAGAATGTTTGTAATGAGTGAAAGTGAGAGGCATGTTTTACGGAAGGGAGAGATAATAATGAGAAATTAGAAGAAAGAAAGAGAGATAGAACAATGTGGTTGAGATGAAGGTTTTAACGGAAGAGTGTGTTGTTGTTGTTGTTGTTGTTGTCGTTGTTTAACCACAGGACAGTCCTGATTGAGCAAATCTGTGTTTAAACCAGCCGTGATAACCGGGTCTTTTTTTCTAGTATGCCGAACGGACGATCTTATTATAGATGTTCCGTAAAAAGAGTTTAGTTCCGTCAAAGTGGTGAATGAAACTGAAAGGGAATTAAACGAAAGAGAATGTTTAATAACAAGATTTAAGGGGGTTCGATTGTGAGTGAAAGAGAGAGAAAGGGCAAAACTTTAAGAAAAGAAAACGAAAGAGTAAGATTATAATAATAGTAGAAGATAGAGTAAAAGACAGATAGAGAGAGAGAGAGAGAAAGAGAGGGCAAGAGAAGCTAAGTGGAGAGAGAGCGAAAGTAAGAGGAGTATAGAAAGAAACAGCTTATAAAGGAAAGAAACTAAAGGGAGTGAGGGGAGAAATAAAACGGAAAGTGGTCTCGTGACCTAGTTGTCAGGGAAACTTGGTATGTTAGTTTGGTTAACGCCTGCCTTACCGGTTCCTCTCTCTCTCTCTCTCTCTCTCTCTCTGACCTAATGTCCTCTCTTTTTTTTCTACACACATACATACACATATACTATTAATTTTTTTGACGTACTAAGGCACACACATACACACATACACACACACTCTCTCTATCTGTCTTTCTATCTCTTTCACACACATTTTTCTCACATTCTCATACACATGCTTGTTCTTTGCTGTGGGCAAACATACATACACATGATCACTCACGCATCTATACACACACATATATACACATGCGCTTTTTCTCTCTCATGGTCACATACTTTTGATTACGCCCTCTCGACGTGATATATACATTCTCTATCTATCTATCTATCTATCTATCTATCTATCTATCTATATCTATCTCTATCTCTCTATCTATCTCTATCAATCTATCTCTATCAATCTATCAATCTATCTATCTATCTATCTATCTATCTATCTATCTATCTATCTATCTATCTATCTCTATCTCTATCTATCTATCTATCTATCTATCTATCTATCTATCTATCTATCTATCTATCTATCTCATATGCGTCTCCGTTTTCGCTCTTGTACATATACATACACGTATACTGACGCATAGAAATGTTTAAACATTTTTCACCATTACTTGACACATACTTATGTACACCTTCCTTTACGTAAACACATACGTACTCTCACATACATAATCTTTTATGTATATACACTCCCGTGAACTCTTCCAGTTTATCATACATACACACACACACTATCTCTCTCACTCACTCAAAATATATATGTACGTATGTGTTTGCGTGTACGTACGTGTGTATGTGAAATATCTGTTCTTCCTTTACACGCACTGGTTTACTTGTTTCGAACTGTGGCCATGCTGGGGCACCGCCTTGTAGAGTTTGTCAAACAAATTGACTCCAATACTTATTTTAAATTTGGTTCTTTTTCTGCCGCTTTCTTTTGCCTAACCTTTGTCCAGCACACACAGATGCGCGCGCACGCGAACATATGCACGTGTATATTCGTATATAAATATACGTGTGTACATAACAGGTTGCACAATTTCCCTCATACTTTTCACCATGGGAATGAATTTTCTCATGTCAGTTATAAGGTTTTGGTTGACCAAAAGATAAGATACAAAAATACTTTCCCAAAGTACCATGAAGCAAGATCGAACTCAAATCTTTATAGTTAAGAAGCGAACTTCTAAACCACACCACTATAATTGAAAGGCTAAGTCCATCTGTGTAGCATTCACACACACAGCATAAAGGGATTTATACCCGTTGTTTTTCAATTAATTTGGTTACAGGATATTTCCAGGGACGGATTAAATCCCATACAGGCCCTAAGCACCTAAAAGATTTTGGTGCCACCGTACATACATACATAGACATGTATGTAAGTGAAAATATCAACAATGATAAACCATAACATAAATTTCTATTTTTCAAAATGAAACAAAACTAGCATAAAGAAGCCCAAGCATCAACAACAATGGAATCCAGGCAGCCGACAACATCCAATAAAGGGTTCATGGTCGGTTGGTCTTACAGTGAAAACCACAACCCATGTGGAAGCGGAAAGGGTGCTCACTTCACTTGAACACATGACAACATGGGCAAGAATGAAGTTTAACCCTTTAGTGTTCACATTATTCTGCCAAAATTAATGCTTTTTCATCCACTTTGTTTTGAACTAATCATGCATTATCTTGTAGTTATGAGATTTTGATGAGGTAGCTGTTAATTTTAAAAACAATATTGTAGGGTTTGTGTGAGAGACCAGATCTGGCCAATTTGAATATAAAACAAGCTGAATACTTTTGGCCGGATATAGCCGGTTTAAATGCTAAAGGGTTAAACCCGAAAAATCAAAGAGTATGGTGATCAGAAAAGGAAAGGCAAATTAATATACAGAATTACGATGCAAATGCAAGGAGAGGTTATTCCAGCAATAGGGGGATGCGCCCAAATGCCTTGGGAAGAGGTTTCATGATCCACTCTCTCACAGAAGCAATGTCGCCAATATTGAGAAAGCAAGCAGAGAAGTAGCTGGGGAGGATTGAAAGATCAGGGCTTTCCAGGAAAATACAAGGCATCGCTCTACCAATATGGACTGCTTTTGAGACTCATATGAGATTCCAATGACAAGAGTAGAAAGAGTGGAGAAGAAGGTAAACAAATACCTTCGAAGGTGGCGAGGTATTCCTCCAAGATTTCCTCCAATAGACCACCCGTACATAAAATCGGGACAACTCCAATTTCCCCTATCATCCATTCACCTTGGTGGATCTTCAAGTTGCCGCACGCATTCTTAGTAGCTTAGAGTAGGCTCGAATTAGAGATTATTCTTTGTGGTTGGTTAATGGCGTGAGTCCTGATGGGAAGAAGAAGAAGAAGGAGGAGGAGGAGGAGGAGAAGAAGAAGAAGAAGAAGAAGAAGAAGGAGAAGAAGAAGAAGAAGAAGAAGAAGAAGAAAGAAGAAAAGAGAAGGAGAAGAAGAAGAAGAAGAAGAAGAAGAAGGAGGAGGAGGAGAAGAAGAAGAAGAAGAAGAAGAAGGAGAAGAAGAAGGAGAAGAAGAAGAAGAAGAAGAAGAGAAGAAGAAGAAGAAGAAGAAGAAGAAGAAGAAGAAGGAGAAGAAGAAGAAGAAGAAGAAGAAGAAGAAGAAAGAAGAAGAAGTTCGTGACAGAAGAAATGGACAGCAAGAAAAACAAATAGTTTACTACATGGGGCCCAATAATGGGGGGATATGAAAGGGGACCTGAGGGAAAGATTGCAGTTTCCCCAGATCGTTTGTAAGGAAGATACTGTTTGTAAAGAAAATATAGATAACAAAAAAAAATATATTGGAAACAATTCTTTCAACAGGAATCAGTGGTCATGGTTGATTTTTGAAGATGTAAATTCTAGGAAATATTGATTTCAAGTTATGGCACGAGGCCAGCAATTTCGGAGTAGGGGTTAAGTCAGTAACATCGACCCCGGTGCTCAATTAGTATTTAGATTATCGACACTGAAAGGATGAAAAGGATGACACTGAAAGTTTATCGACACTGAGTCCGAATTCTGCCAGAATTTGCAGAATTCGGACTCAGAATGTAAAATCGGAAGAAATTCCGATAAGCGTTTTGTCCGGCACGGTAACGATTCTGCCAGCTCACCGGCTTAATCCTAAGAAGTATTACTCGTTCAAAATATCTTTTATTTTATGATCCATGCAATATAGATAGTAAAGTGGTAGATTTTGCGACACCATACGTGGTATTACTTCACACTTAATATTTCATCGCGCAGACTACAGCCATCGCTGGGGATTACGTACGTAAACGTAACTAGCATCAAAGAATGTACGCCACGTAGTAATGTGACCGGCTCGGAAGTCCTTGAAATGAATCCTACAATTTTCAGGAAAAATTAATGTGACACATAGGATAATGTAGAGACATTGTGTCAGGAAAATCAGTGAGATGTTCACAGCTAGATTGCCTTATTGGTGTTGGTTAACATACACAGCTTTTGTTTCAGTTAATTTTGAAGAAAATACCCACAGAATTTGGCTGTGTGGTAAGTGGCTTGCTAACCAACCACATGGTTCCGGGTTCAGTCCCACTGCGTGGCATCTTGAACAAGTGTCTTCTGCTATAGCCCCGGGCCGACCAATGCCTTGTGAGTGGATTTGGTAGACGGAAACTGAAAGAAGCCTGTGGTTTTTTTTTTTTTTTTTAAATATGTGTGTGTGTGTGTGTGTGTGTGTGTGTGTGTGTTGTGTGTGTGTGTGTGTGTGTGTGTGTGTATGTGTGTGTTTGTCCCCCTAGCATTGCTTGATAACCGATGCTGGTGTGTTTACGTCCTCGTCACTTAGCGGTTCGGCAAAATAGACCGATGGAATAAGTATTGGGCTTACAAAGAATAAGTCCCGGGGTCGATTTTCTCGACTAAAGGCGGTGCTCCAGCATTGCCGCAGTCAAATGACTGAAACAAGTAAAAGAGTATAAAAGAGTAAAATGACTATGTTATTATTTAGTTGGTGTTTAAAACATAAATTAACGTAAAATTTTGATGAAGGGTTATAATTTAGATCACGTTAAAAGTGAAAATTTATATAATGGAACAAGAGGCGGTCTCAGGTGTTGGTATCAAAAAGGTTAATCATATGTTTGCTTGGTTAGAACTGGTCTTAGGCTAAACAAAACAACTGACATCATAAGGAAATGATTTCCACATCGTGAAATAATAATGAGAGAGTTGTCAGGTGAAACAATCAAATCTAACGTCGCGTATTTGACTCTTGTAGCAATGCAGATAGAGTAATCCCTCTAAATCAACGGCTAGCCGAGTCTGACCCGATATTTCACCTCGGAGTATTAAAAGGTTAGCAATAATTGTTTCTCTTTCTACTGAAACCACAAGGCCAGAAATTTGGGGGAGGGGACAGGCTGATTACATTGACTTCAGTGTTTAACCGGTACCTATTTTATCGACCCCCAAAAGGATAAAAGGCAAAATCGACTTCGGTGAACTCAACGTAAAACCAAAAGGAAAGCCGCTAAGTATTTTATCTGGCATGCTAACGATTCTGCCAGCTCGCCATCTTCATAATTCTTACTAACTTTGGCGCAAGGTCAGCAAGTTAGTCGATACCATCGACCCCAGTACTTGACTGGGATCTTTACCTTTTGACCTACAGATTTAAAACATAATTTTTTGTAACTAAACACTTTCAAACTTCGGACACTGTAGAATGTGTCATATAAAACATCTTTTACTCTTAGCATTCTTGAGAAAAACTTATATTTACGGATTTATTTCACGTTAAAGTTCTCGTATTTCGGTAATTTCAACCAATCAATGACGTGTATTCAGCTGAATAAAATTACTGCCGTTGTTTGTCAACAACAACTATCGGCGGTGTATATTTCGTTTGTCACTGTTATTTATGACATCGTTCGTGCGTTTGTACTGGTTTTAAGGTTTTAGGGTAAGGGTTTTAGGGTTAGGGTTGTCATAAAAAACAGTGACAATCGAAATATACACCACCGGAAGTTCTTGTTGACAAACAACAGCAGTAATTTTATTCAGCTGAATACACGTCATTGATTGGTTGAAATTACCGAAATACGAGAACTTTAACGTGAAATAACTATGTAAATATAAGTCTTTCTCAAAAATGCTAAGAGTAAAACCTGTTTTATATGACACATTCTATCAGTGTCCGATGTTTGAAAGTGTTTAGTTACAAAAAAATACTTTTAAAATCTATAGGTCAAAAGGTAAAGATCCCATTAGTCGATCCCATCGACCCCAGTATTTGACTGGTATTTATTTTATTGACCCCCGAAAGGTTAAATGGCAAAAATAACCTCGGCAATATTTGAACTCAGAATGTATAGAGCTGGAAGAAATACTCAGGGAATTTGTTCCGAAGCGCTGACGCTTCTGCCACCTCGCCGCCTTCTTATTAATTAATAGTTATAATAACGGTTATTTACATTGGCAAAGTGATCGTAAATTTGTGGTAGGGGAGTATATTTGATTGTGCCGCCCCGAATACATAGCAATTATTTCATCAGTTACCTAGGAACAAAAAGCATGTGAATGATTTATTTGTATACACTGCGCGTTATGTTCTTTATAGCACACTAGCAGTATCGCCCGGCGTTGCTCAGGTTTGTAAGGGAAATAACTATAAAGCATTTTTAGAGAGTTATAGCCAAAAAATAGCCAAAAAATGGAAAAAAAATTATGGTAAATTTTTTTTTGAGAGTAATAAAAGGTTGATTGCGTCCCTAGACAGTCTGTGGTTTGTTTTTTTTATTCTCGACCCCATGTCGAATTTATCGCTTTTTTTCAGAACTGGGGGAACTTTTCAAAATTTTCGCTGCGTTAGTTTGAATTATGACATTGGGCTATGTGTGTGTCAAGTTCATCAGAATCGGTTGAAAGCCGTGGTCAGGTGAGGGTACGAGAAAACAAGACACACAGAAACACGCACAGACAAACTGCCGTTTATATAGAGAGAGATTTAAAAGCAAGCTTCCCACCAAATGGTATTTTGAAGGTTCTTTGTCGAAGGTTATGAAAATTACTCAATAAATAAGAGATAAATATATATTGTAGATGATGTCTGAAAGCGATAGAGTGAGAAACTCTGGCATATCTTTATATATAAAAGTAAGGTTGTGTGCTCTACGATTTAGATTCCTAACTACTCTCACATTTTGCGGTGCAGTGTAACCAAAACGGGTATCTTATAGGTCGTGATTCATATCGAGCCCTTCTGGGTATTAGCGCGCGTCTACGATGAGTCTACGATTTAAAAAAAAAATTACCATCAATTTTTCCCATTTTTAATGCATTTTTGGCATATATAAGGGAAGTAACTCTCTAAAGATTTATTATTAAATCTCAGAACGTAAAAAGCTACAGTAACACCCCCCACTTTGTGGTTAGCCATATTGAGATGGCTATTATAATTTACATCTCTAAAAATGCTTATATAGTTATTTCCCTTACAAAGCCGAGCAACCCCGGGCGATACTGCTAGTATCACATAGAATAATAGAGAAGCAAAGGCAACAAACGGCATAGTATTAGTGAAGACGACATAGAAAAAAAGAGAGGGAAAATTGAATTTGATGTCTCGTTAGAAACGCTTGTATTTTATTTATTGAAAAGAGATCTCCCTGAAAGTATTCGTGAGTTGCTCGTTATATTATGGTTGCTAATTAAGACGGCGAGCTGCCAGAACCGTTAGCATGCCGGGCAAAATGCTTTGCGGTATTTCGTCTGTCTTTACTTTCTGAGTTCAAATTCTGCCGAGGTCGACTTTGCCTTTCATACTTTCGGGGTCGATTAAATAAGTACCAGTTACGTACTGGGGTCAATGTAATCGACTTAATCCGTGTGTCTGTCCTTGTTTGTTCTCTCTGTGTTTAGCTCCTTGTCGGTAGTAAAGAAATAGGTATTTCGTCTGCCGTTACGTTCTGAGTTCAAGTTTCGCCGAGGTCGACTTTGCCTTTCATCCTTTCTGGGTCTATAAATTAAGTACCAGTTACGCACTGGGATCGATGTAATCAACTTAATTCCTTTGGCTGTCCTTGTTTGTCCCATCTATATTTAGCCCCTTGTGGGCAGTAAAGAAATAAGAAACGTTAGCACGCCGGACGAAGTGCTTAGAGGTATTTCGCCCGTCGCTACGTTCTGAGTTCAAACTCCGCTGAGGTCGACTTTGCCTTTCATCCTTTCGGGATCAATATATTAAGTACCAGTTGACTGGAAAGAAATTTCCAGAGAGCCGAAGTGCTGGGAGGGAAAGATAGATCATTGTGGTTAGTGCCAGACTTGTAGGAAATCTCTAGATTGAATGTAATCGACTCACCTTTCTCCACAAAATTTCAGGCTTTGTGCCTATAAAACTTAGATAAAACTTAGATATGTTTCGACCAAAGATTGGTCCAGGCCATGTCTAACTTAATAGCACCACCTGATAGGATTATCTAAATCTTTTTTAAGTCAAGTTTTGTTTATGGTCCATTCAAGTAGTTAGATCTTGTTGAGTGAGTTATATCCAGGTATGGGTGGCTTATGTGGTATTCCTTGAAGATATCTGTCCAGACTCCGTTTAAAAGTGATAGGATCCTTTTCCTCTTTAATCAGTTTTAGGACAATGTTAAACAGAGCAGGGCCTGTTGAGGAAAAG
>NC_043005.1:17320597-17348097 GCF_006345805.1 Octopus sinensis | reverse complement strand
GCGGACAGTAAACACATAATGTGGAGCTTTACCTTTTGACCTACAAATTTAAAAAATAATTTTTTGTAACTAAACACTTTCAAACTTCGGACACTGGTAGAATGTGTCATATAAAACATCTTTTACTCTTAGCGTGTTTGAGAAAAACTTATAGTTACGAAGTTATTTCACCTTAAAGTTGGCCTATTTCGGTAATTTCAACCAATCAATGACGTGTATTCAGTTGAATAAAATTACTGCCGTTGTTTGTCAACAACAACTATCGGCAGTGTATTTTTCGTTTGTCACTGTTATTTATGACATCATTCGTGCGTTTGCACGCCGGGCGAAATACTTAGTGGTATTTCGTCTGCCGCTACGTTCTGAGTTCAAATGCCACCGCGGTCGACTTTGCCTTTCATCCTTTCGGGGTCGATAAATTAGGGACCAGTTACGCACTGGGGTCAATATAATCGACTTAATCCGTTTGTCTGTCCTTGTTTGTCCTCTCTGTGTTTAGCCCCTTGTGTGTAGTAAAGAAATAGGTATTTCGTCTGCCGTTACGTTCTGAGTTCAAATTCCGCCGAAGTCGACTTCGCCTTTCATCCTTTCTGGGTCGATAAATTAAGTACCAGTTACGCACTGGGATCGATGTAATTGACTTAACCCCTTTGTCTGTTCTTGCCTTACTTGAGATAAATGTGTTGCAACCGCTACATACCGAACGTGGAATCTTCAAAAATTTTGTGAAGTCACTGGAGGCTGAGGGGCAATCAAGTTGCTGAAAGATTTCTTTCTTTGGTTAAGTGAAGCAAAGATTAAAAAAGGTATGTTCTTTGGATCAGACACTCGCAAATTGATGAAGAGTCAAATATCTGATTCTTCATCACTTTGCGAGTGTCTGATCCAAAGAACATATTTCGTCTGCCGCTACATTCTAAGTTCAAATTCCGCCGAGGTCAACTTTGCCTTTCATCCTTTCGGGGTCGATTAAATAAGCACCAGTTACCCACTGGAGTCGATGTAATCGACTTAATCCGTTTGTCTGTCCTGGTTTGTCCTCTCTGTGTGTAGCCCCTTGTGGGCAGTAAAGAAATAAAAAGAAATAAAAAAAATAGCATTTACTTCAGCTTGTTACTGGACCACAAGGAAAGCTGGTCTCTGTAAACTTTGCATGGTATGTGGAGCAAAGCATTTATGTTGGTCTCTAAGATTCCTTTTGAAGTAATCTTTGTATCTTGCTTACATGAGTGGTGTGATGTTACTCCAACAATCATTAAATGCATATTCCCCGCAGATATAGCAAAAGTGATCTGGGTTATTGCGACATACACGTATTGAAGCCATGCAAATTGAAGCAAGATGAAGTGGAGAAATAAAAAAAAAATACTAAAACAGCAGTCCACAGTGAACAGAACAATTACAATTTGATACAACAAGTTACAATAGCATCCGAAACAAGTTTTTTAATCAAAATATTCTTAACTAGATATGATCTACTGTGTGTTATATCTACTTTTATAGCTCTCTCAATAAAGGTTGTCACAAAAAGAACAATCAGAGCATTCTTAAAAGACAAATAAGAAGACTTGACGTACTGCACGCTACATTAGATTTCTGTGAATTTGGTATAGAGGGAGTACCTTGTAGATCAAAATCTAGATGTGGTGAAGCAAAACTGACTTCATATTCAGAAAGAGCGCCCTAAAATCAACTAATGACACCTTAGTTATCTCTTGCTAAAGAAGCTTTTTTTTTTCTTTTTGTCACTCAGTGTTATTAGTGTTATCGAAAACTTTTAGATAAATTACTTTTTACGCTAGACACGGTCGAAGGTTTTGTTTGGTGTGAGGGAAAACAAAATGGTTTTTGTAGAAATTATCAAAGGTAAACAGGTTGGTAAATTACAAGGGATTTACAAGATATCTGGTGCTGTAACAACTACATTGTTGGTCATTGAGATCGGAAAGTGATAATTTTTTTATCTACACATACGCACACACACACACACACACACACACACATACACACACACACACACACACACACACACACACACACACACACACACACACACAATCTGGAAGAAAACCGCTCAGAAAGCGATGTTTCCGTTCGTATGTTAAACCGAACCAGTATATTGTCTAATGATAAACGCGGTGTCAACGTAGGCGCAGAAAATGACTGAAGGCTTTTATTATTGAATGGACTATAGTTGACATATTTGTGTATCCCAGAATGAAATTCGAAATGTAAACCTATTAATTTTGAAATAATAAATAAATATAATGTAAAAAATTTCAATAATATTCTCGAAGTACCTCAAAGAAATAGTTTGCAATCACTCCGTTTTAATTTTGATCGGAGGTGAGAGGAAGAGAGAAAGAGACAGATAGACAGACAGACAGAAAGCAAGAGAGGGGGAGAAACAAGAGAGACAAAGATAGAAGAGGCTAAGACGTTGAACAATCTGCTGACTATTCTTTAGAGAATTCAAATTAGTTTTCTGATTGAATCATGCTGTTGAAATCTTCAATAATAAAAGACGCGTGAAAACCAAATTCCGATATGTATGATATAATATAGGAGATGTACTTGCTTAGCAAGTGACCCGATCTGAGATCGTGTGCTGAAACAAAAACAATTGCAGCGTGGAATTCACTTCAGCCTTTAAATTTAATTTTTCAAAATATTTTCGTCGCTTTGAGACCACGACCTGATCACCGACAAAATTCCGTGCTGCATTATAATATAATATAGTAATATAGTATAATATATGTATGTATGTATGTATGTATGTATGTATGTATGTATGTATGTATGTATGTATGATGTTGGTATGTATGTATATTGTCTATCTCTCTCCCTCCTCTCTCTCTCTCTCTCTATATATATATTATATATATATATATATATATATGTGTGTGTGTGTAGAGAGAGAGAGAGAGAGACAGAGAGACAGAGAGACAGAGAGAGACAGAGATACAGAGAGAGCGAGACGAGAGACAGAGAGAAGAGAGAGAATATATATAGGCGCAAGCGTGGCTCTGTGGTAAAAGAGTCACATGGTACCGACCAAAGCCTTGTGAGTGGATTTGTTAGACGGAAACTGAAAGAAGCTCGTCGTATACATACATACATAGATGCATATATATATATATATATATATATATTATATATATATATATGATATATATATATATCTAAATATTATATATATATATATATATATATATAAATATATACATACTGTGTTTGTTCCCCCACCACTGCTTGACAACCGGTGTTGGTTTGTTTATGTCCTCGGACCGATAGAATAAGTACAAGGCTTTAAAAGAAATAAGTACTGGGGTCAATTTATTCGACTAAACATTGCCGCAACTTAATGACTGAAACAAATAAAAGGCAGTACTCCAGCAAGGCCACAGTCAACTGACTAACAATTAGAAAAATAAAAAAATATATAAAATATTAAAATTGGATTTTTACGAATTTTCTAGACATTGTACACTTTAATAATTGTTTTCTTTTAGTAAAAGCTATATGCTCATAATTAACCCTTTCGTTACTGTATTTATTTTGAGATGCTCTGTGTTTCTTTGAATTAATTTTAAATATAACAAAGAATTTATTAAAATAACTTAGTTATCATTCAGCTAGTGTTAGGAACATAAATTGTGACTGAGGTTTGGTGGAAGATTTTAATTGAAAAACTTATGAAAATAAGACATTTGTACTCAGAGTCAGACCCGGTTTCAGCCGGGTTGGTAACGAAAGGGAGCTTTCTTAACTACAGTATGTATGTCTGCAATTGGTTTCTTGTCTCTATAAAAAATTAAAAAATTTTTAATGGCATGTCAATTCTTAATAAATTCTTGATTCTTGAGATTATCTCCCCTTCTCATCTGGCGTCAGTAGTCATTGCCTTTAGGCGTTTGTGTACCTTCTTTGCAAGTAAAGATATTTTCAATGAATTGTGAATTTTTGGACGGTATTTAGTCTTTGTTATTCAAATTCATGCCTCTGGTCACAGTGTTTTTTCTTCTTTTAGCACACTTTTGTGTGTGCATGCATACAGATGTATACGTATACACACACACACACACACACACACACACACACACACACACATAATCCTTGCTTATTTTGGCACAAGGCCAGCAATTTTGAGGGAGGAGTAAGTCAGTTTCATCGATGCCAATATTCAAGTGGTACTTTATTTTATCAACCCTGAAAGGATAAAAGCAAGGTCGACCCCGGCTGCATTTCATATACATATAATAGACGTACATAATAAACATTATATATATATATATAAACGGCAAAATGTCTGTGTGTGTGTGTGTATACTTTATACAAATCCACAATTTTTCAGTTATAGTGCTTGCACTTTCTATGGTCATTCAAAACCGTCCAAGGTTGGTCGTGCACATCTTTACATTTCCCCAGTCACCCCGCAAAGCCATTAAAAAATCAATAGATGTGACTTTTTTGCTGAATTTTCTATCCAAAACCCAATCAAAATGCCCGAAACTTGATACGCCAATTGAATGCCAGCTAGCTGTATGTGAATGGTCGGCGAGCTGGTAGAATCGTTAGCACGCCGGGCGAAATACTTAGCAGTATTTCGCCTGCGGTTACGTTCTGAGTTCAAATTCCGCCGAGGTCGACTTTGCCTTTCATCCTTTCGGGGTCGATTAAATAAGTACCAGTTACGCACTGGAGTCGATATAATCGACTTAATCCGTTTGTCCCCTCTGTGTTTAGCCCCTTGTGGGTAGTAAAGAAAGAGTATGTGATTGGTCGGATATTTGGACAGTACTCGCGTGTATGTGCGCACGCACGCACGCAGCTGTATATGTATGCACTAGCACTATGACCCGGCATCGCCGGGTCATAGTGCTAATATATATATATATATATATATATATCGTGGCACTCCGTCGGTTATGATGACGAGGGTTCCAGTTGATCCGATCGACGGAACAGCCTGCTCGTGAAATTAACGCGCAAATGGCTGAGCCCTCCACAGACATGTTCTCGGGGAGGATCAGCGTCACACAGAATGTGACAATACAGGTACAACAGAAACAAGAAGAAAGAAAGAGAGAAAGCCGTGGTGAAAGGGTGCAGCAGGGTTCGTCACCACCTCCTGCCGGAGCCTCGCGCAGTTTTAGGCGTTTTCGCTCTGGGAATCGAACCCGCGTTCCTACGACCACGAGTCCGCTGCCCTAACCACTGGGCCATTGCACCACACACACACACATATATATACATTTATTTTATATATATTATGTATAAGTAGCTTGCTTACCAACCACATGGTTCCGGGTTCAGTCCCACTGTGTGGCACCTTGGGCAAGTGTCTTCTACTATAACCTCGGGCCGACCAAAGCCTTGTGAGTGGATTTGGTAGACGGAAACTGAAAGAAGCCAGTCGTATATATGTATTATATATATATATGCGTGTGTGCGTTTGTGTGTCTGTGTTTGTCCCCCTAGCATTGCTTGACAACCGATGCTGGTGTGTTTATGTCTCCGTTACTTAGCGGTTCGGCAAAAAGAGATCGATAAAATAAGTACTGGGCTTAACAAAAGAATAAGTCCCGGGGTCGAGTTCATCGATTAAAGGCGGTGCTCCAGCATGGCCGCAGTCAAAATGACTGAAACAAGTAAAGAGGAGTAAAGAGTATATTATGTATATTATATATATATATATATATATTATATAAAATAGAAATATTAAAATTACTAAGTCTCTCAGCGTTACTGGAAATTAATTGTTATCGCCATATTAATATGGCAGTCTTATAGATATAAGACTAAAAGCTGTCGCGCTGATTAGCTCCATGGGCCGTGTCCATTATAACCTTCCAAGGTTATAATGGACACAGTTTGTGTGTCAAATAGCTATCTTAAGGCGATGGCCTCATGGAGCTAATCAGCGACAGCTTTTAGTCTTATATCTATAAGACTGCCATATTAATATGGCGATAACAATTAATATTATATATATATATATATATATATATATATATATATATATGATGTATATAAAGTATTGTATTATATATGTAAGTATAAATGTGTGTGTGTGTATTTAGAGCTTATCACTGTGCAAATGACTACAGGTTTTAGCGCCAGAACTGAGACCCATCTCACATAATAAGCTACCCACATAAATTCTCCCTCCTGCATTCCCCCCCCCCCGCCCTTCTCAACGAACTCTTCTCTCTATATAGTCTCCACTCACCCTCATAACGCGTTTCCGATTCCTTACTCTTGCAGAAATATGCTTTCGCTATTTAATATTATAAATATATATATTTGAGATATTTTTTTTTACTGTTGT
Source organism: Octopus sinensis (assembly GCF_006345805.1). Lineage (NCBI taxonomy): Eukaryota > Metazoa > Mollusca > Cephalopoda > Octopoda > Octopodidae > Octopus > Octopus sinensis. The sequence goes on along the minus strand of NC_043005.1, from coordinate 17,341,766 downwards.
TGTATTTATTTGAGCTTTATATAGCTCACCTCTTACTCCCTTTTGAAGAATCTTCTTTTTTTTTTTCCATTTTTTCTCTGTTTTTTTTTCTTCTCGCGCCCTCTCGAATTTGCATACGTGATCACTGTTATGTATGTATGTATGTATGTATGTATGTATGTATGTATGTATGTATGTATGTGTGTATGTATATATGTGTGTATGTATGTACGTATGTATGTATGTATGTATGTAGGTACGTTTGCTTGTATGTATGTATGTATGTATGTGTGTATGTATGTGTGTGTAGGTAGGTAGGTAGGTAGGTAGGTCGGTAGGCTGGTTGGTTGGTTGGTAGGTATGACTGTATGTATAGATACATAATATACAATATATAGGTATGCAAATTTATATATCCTTAAGTATACCAATATATATATATATATATATATATATCCTTAAGTATACAAATATATATATATATATATATATACACACACACACACACCCATATGTATACATATGTGTCTATATGTGTGTAGCAATATATCTATGTGTATATGTTTATGTATATTTGTTTATATGTGTGCATATATATATATATATATATGTATATATACACACATATGTATACACACACACACACACACTCACACACACTCACTCACACGCACACACAAAACCGCACATTACACTTTCATTCTCTTTCTGTTTATTCTTAATCCATATCTCCCGTTCTCTCATCCCCTATCTTTAACTCTCTCTCTCTCTCTCTGTCTCTCTCTGTCTCTCTCTGTCTCTCTCTCTCTCTCTTTATTTGAAAAGTCTATCGTTTATTGCTCTTTTCCACTTAAACAAAAATCTCACAATTATTATTTCAGTATCTTTCTAACTATATCTCTTTTTTTCTCTCACATAATTATTTTTTATATCTTTCTCTCCTTGTCCATTTACCTTTTGCTGCATTGTCTCTGCCTCGCTATATATATATATATATCTCCACATACACTATCTAATAAATATCTCGCCTCTCTCCCCTCTTTCATTTCCACAGATAGCCCCCCACCTATCGCTGACAACTGTCTATCAACTTGTTCTTTCTCAACTTCAACCTCTGTACTTTATCACTATTCTTCTCTCTCACATGTTACACGCGTCTCTAGCGATTCATAACGCCTTTCCATTGTTTCTTCTCTCTGTTTTCTTTCACTCTTCCGCTTTCTCCCCCACCCACAGTATCTATCTATCTATCTATCTATCTATCTATCTATCTGTCTGTCTGTCTGTCTGTCTGTCTATCTATCTATCTATCTATCTATCTATCTATCTATCTATCTATCTATCTATCTATCTATCTATCTATCTATCTGCCTGTCTGTCTGTCTCTTCTATCTATCATCTATCTATATATTTATCTACTCATCTATCTATCTATCTATCTATCTATCTATTTATCTATTTATCTGTCTCTTCTAACTATCATCTATCTATCTATCTATCTATCTATCTATCTATCTATCTATCTATCTATATATATATCTATTTTTTTATCTACCTATATATCTGCCTGTCTGTCTATTTATCTACTCATCTATCTATCTATCTATTTTTTATCTATCTATTTATCTCTCTGTTTGTCTCTCTATCTACCTATATATCTGTCTGTCTCTCTCTCTCTCTCTGTCGCTTTCTCTCTGTCGTAGGTATGTTTGTGCCGATGTCTATGTGTATGCGTGTATGAGTGTGTAAGTGTATGTATAAGTGTATGTATAAGTGTGTGCATGTGTGTGTATATGTGTAAGTGTAAGTATGCATAAATGTGTAAGTGTATGTATCTCTATGTGTCTATATGTACATGTGTGTATGCGTGTTCAAATACATCCACTCATCTGAAGATTTTTTTCCGCTATTTTTTAAGCAGAAATTCACAGTTGGACACAACACACACATATCTAGATAGATGCTTCCATTCACATAAACATTGCATTTATACACACACACACAACCAGGTATATGTGTGTGTGTGTATGTGTATGTGCGCGTGTGCATTAATATATACATGTATCCACACTTATATAACTATATAAACATACACACGTAAAACATACACATGTACATACATATACATACATATAGACATATAATTAAATATGTATGTGGATTATATATATATATAATATGTGTGTGTGTGTGTGTATGTATATATATATATATATTATATAGATATATATATATATACATACATAGACATATATACATACATATATACACACATTATATATATACTATATATATATATAATATATATTCTATAATTATAAGTATAATTATTATTAGGGTTCAGCAAAAATTGCTTATATATACACACATACATATTTACATGTACATGTGAGCGTGCGGTATATACATACATAACATTCACACATACATACATACATGCATATATACATACATACATACATACATACATACATACATACATACATACATACAATACACATACATACATACATACATAAATGTAGTGTGTGTGTGTGTGCGTGTATTCCTTTCCTCACTATGTATTTTTACACAGTAAGTTTCTTTGAAAACTTTCACCTCAAATATTTTCCCTCTTTCTCACACGTTCTCTCTCTTTCTCTCTCTCTCGCTTACTCTTTCTCTCTGCTATTGCTATTTCACAAACTTTTCATTCTTTTATTCCCTTCAACCTCTCTTTCTTCAATTACTTTCTGTCACTTTTTCTCTTTCGCTTTTGTATTTGTATTCCTGGGGTTTTTTTTTCTCACGTTTTCTTTCTTTTATCAAGCTTTACTTTCTCTGTCTCTCATTCGCTCTCTTTCTCACACAAGTACATTTCCGTCTTTCGTTCAGCCTCACTCGCTCGCTCACACTTTCTTTCCTTCTCTCCATCTTTCCCTTCGTCTTCCACACTTCCTTTTCTCTCACTCAATTATATTTCTCCCTCTCTGTTCTAATTACTTTCCCTCGCACTCTCCCTCCTTCTTCTAACCCTGTCTTTCTCCCACTCAATCTTCCCCTCTTCCCGTTCCTATCTCATTCTCACTCTCTCTCTCTCGATCACACGTATATTCCTCCTCTGCCCTCCACTGCAGAACTACCTTCCTCCTACTTCGACTGTACATTAGTCAAGCCTCTGATATTCAGATATCAGTCATTCACTAAAGCTACTTCTACTATTTTACTTTACTGATGGACGGCCGTCACCGGCCCAGTCCGTTCCGAGTTGTCAGGACAGGACAAACTTCTTCCCCACTGGCTGAGAACGAACCCCCTCTGCTAGTGACCAACATTAACACTAACTGCAACAATAGGAGTCCAGCGACATGAGAGAAATAGAACTCGTGGCAAAGGACGAACGAAACAACGGTAAAAAGAAGAAACTTGACAAAGGATCTTATTACCATTTCTACTACTACTACTACCGCCACCATTACTACGACTATAACTACGCTAACTGTGCTTTACGACTGACAAGCCACAACCAGCATCACAGTAACAGCTATGCCGAAGTCTTCGTGAATTCGGCAAAACTTTACAAACTTATTGACTGTTGCTCGCTGCTAGTGAGTTTGGTCTTTTGGTATCCTACCAAAGGCACCACAGCCACTAGTACAGCAGCAGTAGCAACATCGCTGCAGTTACCGTTATTATTTATATTATTATTATTATCATTACATTCGCGGACAGTCAGGGAATCTGTCAACATTCATAACAAACCCATAGAATTCGACAAACAGGAAGGCCACATCATTAAGCGTTGCACCTACCGTAACAATAAACCCGAGTATTGGAGGTTATCACCGACGTCCGTCGCCAGGTGCCCGGCGGCTTTTGACGGTGGTGACCTGGGGCTTGTCGGTGACCCTGCCGTGTTCCGTCGCTGCCTCCTCTGAGACCCTTCTTGAACTACCGGCATTAGGATGTAAATGTTGCTGCGCTGCTACAGTGTGTGGTGGTTTAGTCGAGCACTGCCGCTCCATGCCGAGTCGGGAGTTTAGTAATGTGTTCAGATGTGTTGAAGACAACAGCCACAGCGTTCCGACAATTCAGTCAGGTCTACAACTCCATTCTCATCTCTGTGCTTCTCCTACTCACTTTTAGCCAGGGACTCGGCTGTATGTCTCTACCTTTGTCCGAATTCTTCCCGTTCAACAGTACAACTTACGGTTTTAATACCACCGAAATTTCAGACGATGGCTCATCGCCAGCTATTAGGATTACCAATGTTGGCAAAGACGGAAAACAGCATGGATTTCCTCTCTTTCAGAACCATTACGAAACTTTATACGTGAGTATTGGAACGTCTCTAAATCACTCACTCATTCCTTTTTCTTTAATGTAGATGGGTACATTTACCAGAACCGTAAGATTGCCCATTTATCTATCCATAAATATATTTATTATATTTTGATATTCTGTCATTAATGGCGATATTTGCCGTCGTCACCTCCATCCCCCTCTTCTCGTAATACCTTTGCTTTTTATATTTAAAACATGTATCAATCTTTATTTTATGTAGTATGTTTGTTATACACGCATATCTATACGTGTAGTGTATTAAATCTGTATATGTATATCTCACATACAGTATATACAGCACGCACTTTTTCTGTATGGGGTGTCTGTCTTTCAAAACTTTTGAAAGTATTGCAACACACACAAACAACTCTTTCTCTCTCACACTCACTCTTTCTTTCTCTCTCTCTCTCTCACTCATTCTTTCTCTCTCACACACTCTTTCTTTCTCTCTCTCACACACTCATTCTTTCTCTCTCTCACACACTCATTCTTACTCTCTCTTTCACACACTCATTCTTTCTCTCTCTCTCACTCACTCTTTCTTTCTCTCTCTCTCTCTCTCACACACTCATTCTTTCTCTCTCTCTCTCTCTCTCTCTCACACCCATACATACATTTCTTAATTCTAAACATATCTCAACTACAGTATTGGGTGTGTTGTCCTTCCTCAATATCCGATCAAAAGAAAAAGAAAAAGAAAGAAAAGACTTATGAAAACTACTGATTTTGTTTTGTTCAAAATATAAATAGAAATATGCGGAATAAAAAAAATGTAGAGTTTATTTGGACATCAACGTTAAAACTACTCTAAAAAAAAGAACAAAAACAAAAACAATTCTTACCCTCGCTACCGTTATATTACTCACGCGCGAACTCCTCTCCCCCTTGTACTGTGTATACGTGTATGTATGTATGCATATATATATATTATATATTATATATATATATATATATGTATTGTGTGTGTGTATTGTGCGTCTATTTGTGTATGCTTCCCTTTTTGTGATATTCACATTATAACCTCTCACTTTTTATAAATGAACATCTCATATTTGAGTGTGTGTGTGTGTATATATATGTATGCATTATATATATATATATATATATATATATATATACATACACTTTAATGACTGTCTGATGTCTTTTCAAACACATCACACCACTTTCTATCAGTCTTTTCATGTGTATGCTTGAGGTATACACGTGTGTGTGTTGTGTGTATATATATATATATATTACATCTCTCTCTCTCTCTCTATTTATATATATATATATATATATATATAATTTTATTCACTATTATCAGGTGATACTCATAAATAAATTTTATCATAGTATATTTTCTCTCATATATATATATATAATATATATATATATATATATATACATACACACACATACACACTCACATTTTTGATGAATACACGTGTGTTCGCTTCACACAATTTTGTTTGATGTTTTCTGTAAGCTCATCACACAAAACTATCTCAAAGTTTGTGCGTGTGTGTGTTATAAAGTTATACCGTAAACGTCTTAAGTGACAGTCACACACATCACCCCCGCCTCTCTCTCTCTCATATATGCATCTTTTGTTATAACGTATATATATGATCTGCCATAACACACTCATTACATCACATCAGACTTTCTCCTGTCTCTCTCTCATCATATACATACTTTATACACTTGATTGATGTGTACGTACATACACGAGTGCCTAAGTTATTAGTGCTTTGGTGTGTATCTGTCTACACACAGTATGTGTGTGTGTGTGTGTATATGTATGTATATATATTCTTTTACTCTTTTACTTGTTTCAGTCATTTGACTGTGGCCATGCTGGAGCACCGCCTTTTAGTCGACCAAATCGACCCCAGGACTTATTCTTTGTAAGCCTAGTACTTATTCTATCGGTCTCTTCTTGCCGAACCTTTATGTTACGGGGACGTAAACTCACCAGCATCAGTTGTCAAGCAATGTTGTGGGGACAAACACGCAAACATACACACACACATACATACATACATATATATATATACTTTATAATTAGGGTTCAGCAAAGATTTGCTTTACCACATACCGAAGTTTAGAAATAGCAGCCAAAAAACCTTAGCTATTTCTTCTACTTTAAAAAGGGCCTCCCAGAAAAACCATATATATATATATATATATACGTAAGACATAAATGAAATACTTACTCATACCCATGGAAAAAGCAAGCACTAAGTCCTGAGCAGACCTAAGTACCCCAAATATATCCAAAATAGAAAATCTTCACGTCTCGAGACACGTGTGATTCGAACTAGAAACTTTCAGAGTGAGAGAGTCCGGAAGTGAACACTATTAAATTTACATCTAATATAGGATAAAATTTTTCGAAAAATTTTTTTATCAATGGCCAGCATATTAAAAAATACCTTTAAAGGTTAAATTTATAAATAACTTATAAAATAAGAGCAAAAGAAAAAAATTCTAATTGCCAAATATGCCGAAAATAGACAAATTGTCAATAACCAATTATAATTTATCACTATTAACACGTGAAATATATATAGAAATATATATATATATATATATACACACAACAGGCTTCTTTTAGTTTCCGTCTACCAAATCCACTCACAAGGCTTTGGTCGCCCGAGGCTACAGTGGAAAACACTTGCCCAAGGTGCCACGCAGTGGGACTGAACCCGGAACCATGTGGTTCGTTAGGTAAAGAATATGTACATCATAGTCGAATAAATCGACCCCAGAACTTCTTTTTAAGTCTAATACTAATTATGTCAGTCTCTTTGCCGAACCACTAAGTTACGGGGACATAAGCAAACCATCACCGGTTTTCAAGCAGTGGTGGGGGGACAAACACAGACAAAAAGACACACACACACACACATACGACGGGCTTCTTTCTAGTGGAAGTTTACTGTGATCATTTTGGAACGGAACCCTCTTTTATTGATAACCGGCTAATAAAACTAAAGCAAATAATGAGATTGGGCACTGTGGCCTGGTGTTTAGGGTGTTTCACTCATGATCGCAAGATCGAGGTTTCCATTCCCAGTCCGTGCGGTGCATTTGTTTGCCCCAGTTCACTTGGTTGTAGATGCGTAAGCCTTCAACGGACCGGCGTACCGTTCAGTGGTAAACTGTGCGATCTCGGTCACTAACGCCAGAGTAACCAAGTAACCGGCCCCGCGTGCTCTAGGACTTCCGGACAGTAATGGCCAGGGGTTACTTTTACCTTTTCTTTTTCTTTTTTTACACAAATAATGAAAACGATTAAAATGTTAGCAGAGTATTTTTGTGTGGTGGGGGGTCTATACTGAAAACATGATGACGTTCTGGTTTTATACATTGCTTTTATCACATTATTTTTCATATTCTGAGCTCTTCATATTATGTGCAAACTTTGTTGCAGACCTTCGTATAGAGTCAACAACACACGCCAACATCACTCCGTCTTGAAGATGAAACTATAAGTATATGTATAGAAACGTCAAACAAACTGATCATATTTAGATATTAAACTCAAGATATTATTACGGCAAGTTTTTACAGAAGAAAGAAACATTTACTGATAAAAGAAAAGTTATTGAGAGTATTGAAACATATTGTTAAGTATACGTGTGTATGTGTTGAACCGTTAACCCCTACACATTTTCCCCTGTCTCTCTCCCCCCCCTTTTTTTTCTTCACAATCCTTTCCGTCGAAGAGCGTAGGCTCGAAACGTCAAAAACTTTTCCCAAGCGTTAAACTAATACACCTGCTTGATATTCCTTCACCTGTCTTCGACTTTTGTTTTCTGTCAATTTGAACTTATATATATATATATACTGTTGTGTCTGGGGAGAGTCATTTTTTTGTGTGCCTTATAATTTAGCATACTCACCGGTAAAATTGCAAGACGCGACGGAAATTTTTGGAAAATAAAAATAAGGAATAAGTGGAAATTTTACCGGTGAGTGTGTTAAATTTATAAGGCACAAAAAGAAATTGACTCTCCCCAGATACAACAGAATATGCTTCAACACACGAACTCACATAAAGAATCTTGAAAACCAAATCCAAAAACGAAATATATATATATATATGTATATGCAGCCTTGGTCCTCAACAATACTGGTGCTACAAAAAAAGGGCTCTTAGCATTAGGAAGGGTGTCCAGTCAGAGAAACCATGCCAAAGCAGGCATTGGAGGTAGGTGCAGTGCTCTGGGTTGTCTGTTCATGCAGAACCATCCAAACCATGCCATCATGAAATAGAAGAATTGAATGATGATAAACGTCACACACACACACACACACATATATATATATACATATATATATATATATATGCATATATATGTGTGTTTGTTTGTGGATATATGTCTTGTGACTGGATTTGGTAGACGGAAACTGAAAGAAGCCCATCATATATACATGTTTGTGTCTGTGTTTGTCCCCCCCCCCCAACATCGCTTGACAACTGATGCTGGTGTACTTACGTCACCGTAACTTAGCAGTTTGGCAAAAGAGACCAATAGAATAAGTACTAGGCTTACAAAGAATAAGTCGTGGGGTTGATCTGTTCAACTAAAAGCGGTGCTCCAGCATGGCCACAGTCAAATGACAAACAAATAAATGAAAATATATATATATATTATATAGAGGGCATTATTACATATAAATGCCTCACGCTAAGAGGGACATTAGTCATTTCTACCAAAAATTTTACTAATCATACCCAATGCAGTTTTTCAAAGCAAGACATTTAAAAAAAGGTGTGTGCGTGGCTATATATATGGTATATTTGTATATGATTGTATGTATGTGTTCATATATACATGTATTCTTTTACTTGTTTCAGCCATTTGACTGTGGTCATGCTGGAGCACTATCTTTTGTCAAAGAAATCGACCTCAGGACTTATTGTTTGTAAGCCTAGTACTTATTCTATTGGTCTCTTTTGTCGACATAAACACACCAACATCTGTTGTCAAGGTGATGGTGGAGGGACAAACTCGGACACACAAACATATATGTATGTGTGTGTGTTTTTGTACTTCAGGTTTCTTTCAGTTTCCATCTACCAAATCCACTCACGAGGTTTTTGTTGGCCCGGGTCTATAGTAGAAGACACTTGCCCAAAGTGTCCCACAGTGGGATTGAACCTGGAACCATGTGGTTGGTTAGCAAGTTACTTACCACACAGCCTGCCTGCATATACTTACATGTGTATGTGTGTGTGCATAAATACGTGTGTGTATATATTTATACACACACTGTTGGATAGTTGATGACGTCCTCTGGGTCAGGAGTTGTATCGATAGACTTATATACATAGACTTCCCCAGGAATGAGTTTTAGCATTTCATCATTAATATGGTAAACAGTTTTATTCCTCGGGGCCAGAATAGCCCTTTGGCCAATCCAATCCATATTCTGATAATTAGCTTGTAGATCTGGGAACACTGCATCTCTGAGATCAGAAGGCGTTTTAACAATGGTACAAATGGAATCGATGGCAATATTACCATTTTCATCCCCTGGTATTTTGCCTTCGCCAATTCACAGTAATTCAGGCCACAATGAATTCAAGCATGTTATAACATTGCAGTAAATCCAAGTAGAAAAGGCTTCTGTGCATATAACAATCAACTAAAAATGATCCTTAAGAGCAAAGTATATTTAGAATGAATAGCAGAAAAGCACCAGTTTCACTGATAGATCAGTGTTACTTTGAACAGCTGTTTCATTAGGAATAAACATCATTAATTCTTCAGTTAATATAAATAAATTTTTAGGAATTTGTATCAGGAATATTATGGTCTATGCTAGTATTACGTTTAATCAGGGAGCACTTAATGCTAGTATATAAACTGTAACACTTCAGATGGTTTGGGATTAATATTGCTTTAAAATGATTTAGACTTCAAATGACGCCACCCCAGCAATTCTTTTCTTCTTGCGAAAACAGAGCATGAGAACGCAGTCCCTACCGCCAGTTCTGTTTCTCCTCAGGTCAAAGATTTGATCAAAGTCAGCTCCAACATTGGAGCCAACTTCGTGCAAGCATGAAAGCACACTGGCAAAACGTTGCTCTTCTAAAGGAAGACCTTATATGTCATTGTGGTTTTGGGCCCGAAGCAAAGCAGGCCTTGCCGTCAACTCAAGAAAACGTATGTATATATATATATATATATATATATATATATAATATATATATATATATAACAAACATATATATATATATATACAAACATATATATATTATATATATTATATATATATATATATACAAACATATATATATATATATATTATATACAAACATATATATATATTATATATATAATATACCAACATATATATATATATATATATATATACAAACATATATATATTATATATAATATATACAAAAAATATATATTATATATATATATATACAAACATATAATATATATATATTATATATAAAACATATATATATATATATATATATATACAACAATATATATATATATATATACAAACATATATATATATTATATATATATATATATATATCATATACAACCATATATATATAATATATAATATACAAAACATATATGATTATATATATATATATATACAAACATATATATATATATATTATATATACAAACATATATATATATATAATATATATATACAAACATATATATATATATATATATATATATACAAACATATATATATATATATATATATATACAAACATATATATATATATATATATATACAAACATATATATACAAACATATATACAAACATATATATACAAACATATATATACATCATATTATACATATATAGACATACATATATAGACACATATATATTAGACATATATATATAGACATATATATAGACATTATATATACATTATATATATATATATTATATATATATATATATACACACATGTACATATATATTTATATTACATATATATGTATATATACATATATTATACATATATAAATATATAATATATATATATATATCAACCACTTACCTTCTATAGCCTCGGGCCGACCAAAGCCTTACGAGTGGATTTTATATTAATGTATATGTGTGTCTGTGTTTGCGTCCCCATCACTTAGCGGTTCATCAAGAGACCGATAGAATAAGTCCTGGGGTTTATTTGTTTAGCATGGTCATAGTCAAAAGACTGAGACAAAAAAAAAGAATATATAAAAATATATATAGCCTCGGGCCGACCAAAGGCTTGTGAGTGGATTTGATAGACGGATAAATATATATATATATATATATATATATATATATATATATATGAATAAATAACTATATGTGTGGTGTTATTTGGTAAACGGAAACTGAAAGAAGCTTGTCATATGTATATGCTTGTGTCTGTTTGTTCCCCCACCATCGCGTGACAACCGATGTTGGTGTGTTTACGTCCCAGTTCGGCAAAAGAGACAGATACAATAAATTTACAAAGAATAAGTCCTGGGGTCGATTTGTTCGACTAAAGGGTGGTGCTCCAACATGGCCGCAGTCAAATGAGTGAAACGACTAAAACAATATATATATATGTGTGTGTGTGTTTGCGTGTTTTTATATATATATACACACGTATGTATTTCTTTTGTCTTAAGGTGTGCAAATGGGGTAAAATGTTCTTATTATTTTATTGGAATATAAACGGGTGTGCGTTGTGGTGTTGGTGTAAGGCGAGTCTCCTCCAAAACTCGATACAAATGTTGCGAAAATATTTTATTAGCGTATTTATTTATTGTTGTAGTAAGTAATATAGATTTCTGCCTGTTCCTATTTGTGTCGTGTTTAGTACCAGCGTACACACATACCCGTACACACCCGAGAGGAATAAAAAATAAAAGTAAATAGATAACGGAAAGTATCATTCTAAAAATAAGTTTTCTCTCTCTCTCTTTCTCGCTCTTTTACATATAAGAATATTATTTACAATTATTTTATTAATCAGTCATGATTCTGTTTTGTTCGTTTTCCATAATTTTTTTTCTACTGGTACAGGTTCCGAAAATTTGGGGGATGTGCTAGTCAATTATTTCAATCCCAGGGCTCAACTGGTACTTAGGATCTTTTCGGTTTGAACGGCAGTTTTTAACATAATTTCTAGGTAACTAAAAAATGTTAAACTTCGTATACTGGTAGAATGTGTTTATAAAACATCTTTTTCTCTTGGCTTTATTGAGAAAATTCTATAGTTCGTAAGATATTTGTTGTTTTTTTCTTCAATTTCTGCAATTTCAACCAATCAGTGACGTCCATTGAGGTAAAATACATTCTGTGCCGTATGAATATGTCCCTCGTTTTAGAAACAGATTGGGTTTATTTACATTTGTGAAGAAAAAAAGATACCCTTCTCCACACTCCTAACCCTGACCCTAAAACAGATTGAAATGCAATAGATCGATACTAGGGTCATAATTATGGGTGACAATTTCATATGACACCGCTAGAAAAAACTGCCGTTCAAACCGAAAAGATCCCAATCCTTATATGACTATCTCATATGGTCGTGTGTTTAAGATGTTCGTTTCTCCACGTTGATGGTTTTTGATTTGTTTTCACCGTACAGTACCGGAGCAAAGTATTTTCTTCTATATCATTGGGTTGATCAATACCCGTATTATAACGGAAATTACCTGGCGTAGATACTGCAGAAGCTCTTGGGAGAGTTTGATCCCCTTCCTTAGTAGTGGTTGTTGAATTAACTTGTGCCTTATTTAACATCACCACTGTCACTCGAGTGACTTTTAAGCTTAATCCTTTCCATTGCAAAGGTTCGGGCCAGGTTTATGATTTGAGGCCCTCGGCGGATCATAAACTTTACCCTTCCGGATCTTTTCGGTTTGAACGGCAGTTTTTTCTAGCGGTGTCATATGAAATTGTTACCCATAATTATGACCCTAGTATCGATCTATTGCATCTCAATCTGTTTTAGGATTAGGGTAACTTATTTTCTTCACAAATGTAAATAAACCCAATTTGTTTCTTAAACGAGGGACATATTCATACGGCACAGAATGCTTTTTACCTCAATAGACGAAATTGATTGGTTGAAATTACAGAAATTGAAGAAAAAAACAACAACAAATATCTTACAAAACATAGAATTTTCTCAATAAAGCCAAGAGAAAAAGATGTTTTATAAACACATTCTACCAGTATACGAAGTTTAAAATTTTTTAGTTACCTAGAAATTATGTTAAAAACTGCCGTTCAAACCGAAAAGATCCACCCTTCCTTCTCTCGTCCAAATAAGTTATCACATCCATAATTACCCGATTCGATATGTAACAACTAAGACGAGGACACCACTGCGACTAGCACAATATAACAAATACAGAGTGGCATGATTCAGTCGGTACGGAACCGACATAAGACGTCAGTGGATCTTTAAATGCCTTTAAAAACATTCACTCAGAACTCAAGCTACAGGCATAAAGTAGTGGATAAAGGCGCTAGTTAATGCAATTGTAGTCACCTAGACGTTATGAGTTCAGTCCTAGGCAAGGCACCGAGAAGGCTGGAGTGTACACGCTTGAAACTTAGTGAAAGCAACCACTAAAATGAGGACACCTCTTTGATTAACATACAATAGAATTCCTCATCTTGCTTCCCAACCGCATGGTTCCGGGTTCAGTCCCACTGCGTGGCACCTTGGGCAGGGGTCTTCTACTTTGACCGCGGGCCGACCAAAGCCTTGTGAGTGGATTTGGTAGACGGAAGCTGAAAGAAGCCCGTCGTATATATGTATTTGTGTGTTGTTTGTGTCAGTGTTTGTTCCTCACCACCATTCCCCGTAACTTAGCGGTTCAGCAATAAGAGACCATTAGAATAAGTACTAGGCTTACAAAGAATAAGCCCTGTGGTCGATTTGTTCGATTGAAAGTGGTGCTCCTGCATGGCCGCAGTCAAATGACTGAAACGAATAAAAAATAAATTGAATTCGATGAACTTTTTGGAAAATTGATCTGAATTTCATTCTTGACATAATACGCGCATACATAGATACATACAGACAGATAGATAGATATAAGTATTTCCTGAAGGCCAAACTAATAATACACCTGTTTGTTGTTCCCTCACCTGTCTGTCTTTTCTTTACATTTGAATTATATATATATATATATGACTTTGTGGTAAGTAGCTTGCTAACCAACTACATGGTTCCAGGTTAAAGCCACTGCATGGCATCTTGGGCAAGTGTCTTCTGCTATAGCCCCGAGCCGACCAATGCCTAGTGAGTGGATTTGGTAGACGGAAACTGAAAGAAGCCTGTCGTATATATGTATATATATATATATATATGTATTTGTGTGTATGTTTGTGTGTGTGTGTGTGTTTGTCCCCCTAGCATTGCTTGACAACCGATGCTGGTGTGTTTACGTCCCCGTCACTTAGTGGTTCGGCAAAAGAGACCGATAGAATATGTACTGGGCTTACAAAGAATAAGTCCCGGGGTCGATTTGCTCAACTAAAGGCGGTGCTCCAGCATGGCCGCAGTCAAATGACTGAAAGAAGTAAAAGATATATATATTATATATATATATATATATATAATATATATATATATATATATATACACGCGCGCAATAATCCTTCGCCATATTGTGGTTTTCCCATCGCGGTTTATTATTTAAACTTACGTCGATTCCTCCGTGGTGTTGTTTTGCATTTAAAATAAAATAAATATAATACAAATTATAATTTTATAAAATATATCCAGTACAGTACTGTTTCTACTTCGTGGATTTTCACCTATCGCGGTGGGCGGGGTTGGAACGTAACACTCTCAATAGTCCACTGATTACTGTTTGACTCTCCATAAATCCCAAATTTTATTTTGGTACTTATGGGAGCAACTGTCTTCGAAGACTCATATTGTCGTTTAATGCTCGAAATAAGGAGTAGATAGACAGCCAACGGCTAACGAAGGGTCGTTCTTTATGTTACTTGTCCTGTTTTCCATTTGTTTCCGTATTTCATGTTGTGGATCTTTTCCTTTTGAACGGCAGACAATTTCTAGTTAACTAAACACTTTAAAACTTCGTTTTACACGCGTAACAATTAAGAAAAAAAAATTAGGGTTAGGTTTTAGACGCAGCAAATGATTTTAGCTCAAAAGAGAGCATAGGATTGGTTAAAATTGCCGAAATGCTCGGATTTTCAGACGAAATATCTTACAAACTATAGAATTTTCTCAATACAACCAAGAGAAAATGATGTTTTATAAACACATTCTACCAGTATACGAAGTTTAAAAGTGTTTAGTTAACTAGAAATTGTGTTGAAATCTGGCTATCAAAAGGAAAAGATCCCATATTGTTTACTGTTTGTGACGTCCTGTACCAATATATGCATGTGTGTGTGTGTTTGTATACACACACACACACACACACACACACATACATATGACTTACATAGGCTCGAAATGTCAACGACTTTTCTATTCTCCCCGACCGTTAAACTAATATACCTGCTTGTTGTTCCTTCACCTGTCTTCGTCCTTTGTTTTCTGTAAATTTGAATTGTATGTTAGTCATAACTTGCGCGAAGGTCCTGTGCACCCACAGGTAGGAACTCAGGGTAGAGAGAATTTGATTTGATCAGAATAAAATATTTTATTAATCCTTACTATGGTACTAGCTACTCTGTCTACCGACAGTTAAATACTAAGCGGAAGAAGGAGAATGTATGTGTGAGCACACATACATTACACATACGTAAGCTATCGTTGACTATATTTATATTACCATATTTTCTTTCTCTCGTTATTATTTCATTCCCGTAAGGGCGCTAGAGAGACAAGAAGTAGGAGTTCTATGTATTATTTAAAACAGTTTGATTCGATTTCGTGCTACTTCCTTCAGGCGGGCCTATTCCATTGGTTGAAATTACCCAAATGCGACAACTTTAACACGAAATAACTTCTAAGCTACGAAATTTTGTCAAAAACATTCAGAGTAAACCGTGTTTTACGTGAGAAATTCTACCAGTATTCGAAGTTTCAGACTGTTTAGTTTAAAAAAAAAAAATTAATTAAAAAATCTTTGATTGAAATGGAATAGATCCCTTCTGGAATGCCGAGTATACGAATGTATAGGCAAGACTTGACGGACTTCTTTCAGTTTTCGTCTACGAAATCTACTCACAAGGCTTTGATCGGCTCAGGGCTTATTGTAAAAGGCACTTGCTCAAGGTGCCACGCTGTGTGACTGAACCTGAAACCATATGGTTGGGAAGCAAGCCTCTTATCACACAGCCACGCCTGTTATTTATGATTTGTTTTGGTGTTATCTAGAGAGTCGCCTTTAATCATTTCTGACGTAGCGTTGGATGATAATTTATATATTAATTATATATTTTTTTTATTTATATAATTACATTTTTTATAATTTATATTTTGGCACAAGGCCAGTACTTTTGTGAGGTAGTGGGGGAGGCTGTTTGTTATTCGATTACATCGACACTCCATCCTAGCACTTGACTGATAATTTATTTTATCGAGGTCTAAATGAGTGAGGTGGTGGAAATTAAAAGGAAAGTTGATTTCAGTGAGCTTTTGACCTCAGAATGTCAAAAAAGAAAAAGAAAAAAAGCCGGAACAAATGCCGCACAAAATTTTTGTCCGTTGCTTTCTTAAACGATTTGATGATTCTTCTAATCCACCGAACAATTTAATTTTGGTTTAATATAAGAAATGATAAGTGATAAATCATCATTTATGGTTGAGGAAATAGTCAAAACAAATCAGAAACAATAGTTATTGGTTGAGGAAAATAACAAAAAAAGATACTCTCTTGCTATCTTGTTAAACCACACTTTATATACTTGCTATGACAATTCACTATTCAACACACTCGCTCACATTCGCCACCATCTCTCACGTTTTTACACACTCTCTCTCTCTCTCCCTATATGTATATATATGTGTGTGTGTATATATATATATATGATTCTCTCTATATCGCTTTCCGCTCACTAAACTTTTGCTTTCACACTTATCTTTTTCACTCTCTCTCTCTCTCTCTCTGACCTTTGACATAACGGATCACACGTGACAAATCCTCGCCCTATCGCTTCCCCCCTCCCCCGCTTCTCTTTACCGCCGCCGCCGCCACCATCACTTCTCTAACCTAATTAAAAAGGTGGCGGTGGAGGGGGGGGCTGATAGGGGATGGGAGTGGGGTGGGGTGATGCTGCATATTTTTTCATCATGTTTTTCTTTTTTTTTTTTTTCTTTTTGCCATTGCGTGTATGGCGACAAACTGTTGTTGTATATATACTAACTAGACTTAATTTAAATTTACTCACCCACACAAACACATACACTTGCAACGTATTTCCCTCTCCTTTCTAGTACATACACACACACACAGTCAACCTCTGCTTCTAATTTATAATCAACCCCCCCCATACACACACACACACACACACACACACTAATTATTAAATGTTTAATAGACACGCTCACACTCCGCCGTTATTAATCTGACACACAAACATACACATCACTTGACATATTTGAAAATATACATCATTCATATATTCCTTATTTACACATACACACACGCTACAAATATGATATATTAATTTATATATGTATGTGTGTGTGTGTGTGTGTTTATCACATACACACGTACTCACACAGAAAATCTGCATACTCATCACATAAGTTTATAGTTAATAATTTCCATTCTTAATCACTCACACAAAACTGTTATCACAAACACACACATAATTATGTGCCTGCGTATTTATATGGGACCTATATATATATATTATGACTCTGTGTGTGTGTGTGTGTATATATATATATATAGTCGATTTTGATATAATCATAATTGTTAAGTTTTATGTTTCTAGTTTGATAATAGAGTTTATTATAAGTAAAATTATTATATTATTTATATCTTAAAAATATTGTTTAAATATTTCTGATTATTTTTTAGATATTTCAATTAACCTGAAGATTGACTGTAACCATAACTCGAATTATTGTTATTCGAATTGTACAGCCATGAAACGATCGTAGTGTTTTACTCTTATCTTTTATTAAACTTTTATACTTTTGATATATATTTAAAATAATATAAATTAAATTAATTTTAGGTATTGGCTTATGTTTTTCATTGTTTGATTTGCCTAATAGTGGTTTCATCTCTAATTTAATATAATATATATATATATATATATATATATATCGTGGTCGACCAGGCAATCAGATGTTGCTACACATCGCTGGTCACAATGCGCTTTGCATTGTTTTAGCCTTCAAATGACGCCACCCCGCTGGCTAAGCGAGCAGGCCAACAGAAGAAAGAGTAAGAGAGAAAGTTGTGGCGAAAGAGTACAGCCTCGTGGAGCTTTAGGTGTCTTCGCTCAATAAACACTCACAACGCCCGGTCTGGGAATCGAAACAGCGATCCTACGACCGCGAGTCCGCTGCGCCTCCACAGACACACACACTTATACAAGAATGTTGTTGACAGTGGCTTAGAAGTTTCGGCCAGCTGATGGCTGAGTTGTCCGAAACTTCGAAATCGCTGTCAACAACATTCTCGTGTGACAACAATAAATTTGTACTCTACAATATTAACCCACCAGATTGATATGAAATTGTTTTTTATATAACTAAACATAAAAACAAACCTGAGTGTGTGTGAATTATACGTATGTGTACATGTGTGTATTTTTACATATGTGTATATCGTATTGTACGCATTTAATTTTAATATAAATGGGTATTGGCCGTTATTAACCCTGGTGTCGTATCTTAGTAACCCCACCTGAGTAACCTTTTAAATCGTGTTTTAGAACATCAGAGTCCACTCGAGTAGGAAGTCTGTTGTTTACCGTCATGTAGCCAGGTATTAGTTGTTTGTCTGGTGTCAATGTTGACTGTTTCATCTTTGGATTTCATTTGGAATAATGTGTTAAATAAGGCAGGACAGTATACCATCATCACTATCATCATTTTGCGTCCGTTTTCCATGTTGGCAGAGGTTGGACGGTTTGAGAAGAGCTGGCAAACCGGAGGGCTCCATTCGTCTGTTTTGGCATGGTTTCTATGGCTGGATATCCTGCCTAACGCCAACTACTTTACAGAGTGTACTGGGTGCTTTTTGCGTGACACCGGCAAAAGTGCCTTTTACGTGGTACCGCCACATGTGCTTTTACGTGGTACTGGCACAGGTGCTTTTTACGTGGTACCAGCTGGATCGCCAAGTAGCTTGCGAGACAAACCTCACAGCTCAAATGTTAAGAGTTTTATAGAAGGACAGAAGAGATGGCTGTCATGCTATATAAAGTGTATACTTGACTACACCAGAAGAGGAATTGGAAACAGAGAGAATGAGAGAGAGAGACAGACAGACAGAGAGGAAGAAAAAATAGATGGTGTTGGAGATGTAAAGGGGCCTATTTGCAGGGAACAGTAGGGCGGAGAGTATACATAGTATAGATGGGATAGAGAGAGATGATTTCGTAAGAATGATAGGATGACATGTCTAGTGAGTGATGGTGAGAGAAAAATATATAAAATAATATACACACTGTATGTGTGTGAAATTGTTTGTTTTTATGTTCGTTTTCCCATGCTAGCAAGACTTAAGGAATATATTATTGTCGAATTGTTTTACACTGATGAATAATCAGTCGTTAGCCCTTACTTGTGTTTTCAAGTAAGAGGTCTTTTCCGTGCACCTTTGAAGGTGCAAAATTGGTGGGGGGATCTTTTCGGTTTGAACGGCAGTTTTTAGCATAATTTCTAGGTAACTAAAAATTTTAACCCTTTAGTGTTCAGATTATTCAATCAAACATAATGCCTATTGATTCCCATTGATTTTAATTAATCATGCATTATCTCATGTCCTCAAGATCTTGATGGTGTAATTACTTAATGTAGAATAACATTGTAGGGTAGGTGTGAGAGCCTGGATCTGGTTAGTTTGGACATAAAACAGATTAACTATTTTGGCCGGATATGGCCGGTTTAAATACTAAAGGGTTAAACTTCGTATACTGGTAGAATATGTTTATAAAACATCTTTTTCTCTTGGCTTTATTAAGAAAATTCTATTGTTTGTAAGATATTTGGTTTTTTTTTCTTCAATTTCTGCAATTTCAACCAATCACTGACGTCCATTGAGGTAAAAAAAAACATTCTGTGCCGTATGAATATGTCCCTCGTTTAAGAAACAGATTGGATTTATTTACATTTGTGAAGAAAAAAATATACTCTTCCCCCCACCCCTAACCCTAAAACAGATTGAAATGCAATAGATCGATACTAGGGTCATAATTATAGGTGACAATTTCATATGAAACCGCTAGAAAAAACTGCCGTTCAAACCGAAAAGATCCCTGGTGGGTGGTTTTGTTGACAAGGAAATGGTATCACTGCTTTTAAGATCATAATTTTCTGAGAAGCATAAACGTAAACAAACACAGAGATATATGCATGCATGCATGCATACATAAACACACATGCACATGATGGATTTCTTTCAGTTTCTGACTACCAAATCCACTCACAAGGCTTTGGCTGTCCCAAAGTAATAACGCTTGACCATAGTCAATAGGTGTAGGAGTGGTTGTGTGGTAAGTAGCTTGCTTATGAACCTCGTGGCTCCTGGTTCAGTCCCACTGCTAGGCACCTTGGGGAAGTGTCTTCTAATATAGTTTCAGGCCGACCAAAGCCTTCAAAGCCTTGTGAGTGGATTTGGTAGACGGAAACTGAAAGAAGCCTGTCGTATATATGTGTGTATATATATATATATATATATATATATATATAATGTTTGGGTGTCTGTGTTTGTC
>NC_043005.1:17313097-17315597 GCF_006345805.1 Octopus sinensis | reverse complement strand
TTCACCTGCTTACATCCTCTAAATAATGGTAGGAGATGATAGATTCATTAGATTTACCTTGCTTACATCTTCTAAATAAGGGTAGGAGGTGGCAGATTTGTTAGAGCACTGAATATAAGCTTCAGTATTTATTATATCTCTCTCTATGTATTCAGAGTTCAGCCGCTGCCAAGATGGACTTTGCAGTTCAAACTTTCAGGTTGGTAAAATAGAGTACCAGTCAAGTACTGGGATTGTTTTCATCAACTTATATCCATCTTTGTACCTTAGAGATCCATATTATAATAAACTGGTGAGAACAGGGTTAGCCAATGAAATAAACTTCAATTTTCAGTTGGTAATTTTTGTTGGTTATGGAAATATAACAAGCAAACTGGACGTTGGTCTTGGGCGAGATTTGAACTCAAAACCATGAGAGATTTAACTAAGTATCATTTTTGGCTGCTCCTACGAAGAATCGTTATTACCAATGTCACCTTTGTTGCACTGTAGTATTGTCTTTATTACAATCGTCATCATTTTGTTTTACAAGTGTCATCATGTCATCGTCATCACTTGTTTTTTTTTTGTTTTTTTTTTTACAACATAATTATCATTATCATCAGTATCGTTACTATCACCGTCATTATCATCATCATCATCATCATCATCACGAGTTCCATCGTCATTGTTACTGGTTACATATCCGTTACTGATACCAAACCAGTGTTAGAACTAACCCTGTTGTATGACTTAAGGATATCACATTTGAGACTTCTGAAACATGCTCACACACCCAGTAATCATATGCGCATATACACTCACATGGAACACAATCACACACACACACACATAATACACATGGACATACAAACAGAACACATACACACACGTACATATACTTCTTTTCTATCAAGTGAAAGCTGTAGATGGAATGTCCTCATTTCTCTTTTATTTTCTTTAACAAAAACGGTAACAATACATCATGCATATAAAAACAAATAATACAAAAAATACTGCTGCATACACACAGCAACAGCAGTGGAGGCGCAGTGGCTCAGTGGTTAGGGCAGCAGACTCGCGGTCGGAGGATCGCAGTTTCGATTCCCAGACTGGGCGTTGTGTGTGTTTATTGAGCGAAAACGCCTAAAGCTCCATGAGGCTCCGGCAGGGGATGATGGCGACCCCTGTTGTACTCTTTTGCCTGAACTTTCTTTCACTCTTTCTTCCTGTTTCTTGTCCCCGACTTCCTACGCAACCGCTGAGCCTGGATGCGCATTCATCCATCCATCGATGCTCTCGGTGTTGGGGGTTTGACCTGCTTTCTCTTCTGTGGGTCTTACGAATAGCAAGGGACCACGTTTCGGACTTCTCCCATCTTGTGAGCTCTGGGACGAAGACCGTTCGCGCAACAGCAACAATGCAAATGCACAGCCAAGAACTAACACTCGACCACCCATGGTAATCTATGAAACAGTAAGGAAAATCTCTTTACAAAGTTTTTTTCTCTTCTCTTCTACCAACCCTTCCTTTAGTTCAGGGGTGGGGAAACTTTTTAGTGTAGCAGGCAAAAATTTCCGCAGATAAAAGTCCATGGGCAGATCACAAGTTCTAACTCTTATATTTGTGTAGATCTTGTATATGTAAACTCGATATACATTAATAAAGGTAAGTTTAACACATTAAGTTAACATGTAACATCATTAACGCCACCACTGAATTTAGGACGTTAATATTACTTATGAGGCAAGCTGGCAGAAACGCTAGCACGCCGGGTGAAATGCATAGCGGTAGTTTGTCTGTATTTACGTTCTGAGTTCAAATTTCGCCGAGGTCGACTTTACCTTTCATCCTTTCAGGATCGATAAAATAAGTACCAGTTACGCACTGGAGTCAATGCAATCGACTTAATCCCTTTGTTTGTCCCCTCTGTGTTTAGCCCCTTGTGGGCAATATAGAAATAAATATTACTTATAAGGTATTTTTTATTTTTCGGCTAGAGTGTAGTGGGGTCTCAAGGGGATGGTACAAACCTAGCAATATGTGTTTTATAGGGAAAACAAAATTTCCATTCAGATGACAATTGCCAGATGATTTTCTGTTTGAGTTTACCCGTTTTAAGTAGTAATGGAAACATGACCTATGTTGCAAAGAGGCATACAAATATTGTATAAATTTTATAACTGAAAATTTGACTATAGTTTGTACATACAAATATACCAGCCTGCAGGCTGTGGAGGCACATGGCCTAGTGGTTAGAGCAGCGGACTCGCAGTCGATGGATCGCGGGTTTGAATCTCAGACCGGGTGATGTGTGTGTTTATGAGCGAAAACACCTAAGCTCCATGCGGCTCCAGCAGAAGGTAATGGCGAAACTTCTGCTGACTCTTTCGCCACATTTTTCTCTCACTCTTTCCTCCTGCATCTTGCAGCTCACCTGCGACGGACCGGCGTCCCGTCCAGGTGGGGAACCTATATGCCAAGAAACCGGGAAACCGGCCCTTATGAGGCAGGCATGGCT
>NC_043005.1:17298097-17308097 GCF_006345805.1 Octopus sinensis | reverse complement strand
TATGACGCTAGGTGTTTCCATTATTTTGTCCAAACCCTGTATATATGTATATATAATGGAATTTTCATGATTATGTTCTAGTTCTGATAACAATAATATTAGAACTAGGTCATATTAAAAAGTTGATATAAGTAACAGACAAATAAACATGCAATTACATTGCAGAACAGTAGGATAGTCTTGGCCCTTGTTAGCAAAATATCTATTCATATAGAACTCCATACAACATTTCCTTCTCCTGTTTTATCTGCTGCTCCTTACATTTGGTCACATGACACTATCACCCTTTCTCTCTCCCTCTCTCTGATTAACTAGTATCTATCTCTTTCGCTTTATGTCAGTATAGCTTTTGTCCTGCCTCCCTCTCCCACTTCTCCCTCTCTCCTCCTCCCTGTCTCTCTTTTCCCCCTCTCTCTATCTTCCTTTTTCTCGCTTTACTTTCTCCCCCTTTCTTCATAGCTGCCTCTCAGCTTTACTCTTTCTCTTTCATTCTTTCTCTCTCTTTTTTTTTTCCAGTTTCTGAGCACATACATCTGATTATATTATGTATTATATATATCGTTATGATGATAATGACATATATATATATATATATACACCCACACAAACTTATGTGTATATATATATACCCACACACAAACTTATGTACCACACTGTATCCTGCTCCTTTTCCCCTTAGATCTATAACACTTTACAACTGTGTACCCAACCAGCCCTTAACTCAATTAGTAAGCAACACCCGATATTCTTAATTTTGTAATCTTACCAAACCACCCCTTTCAAGTGTATACCTTATACATCGTCCTTCAATTTGTAACATATTTTCTAGATTTCCACACACAGTGTTTGTTTCACAAATATAAACAGGGAAGGAGACATCAGAAGGATAAAATCCAAAAAAAAAAAAATCCCCAAAAAAAGCCAAGAGGTGTTTAATTATTTTAATTAAAATCCTGGTTTTTGAGGAAATTCTTATCAGGATGTTAGGATATATCTTGTTCTAATTTTTTATCTTCTTCAGTATCTTGTCGCCACACCCATTTTGGTCTCCACCGCTATCCCACTAGATAAATATTGTATGTAGGTATGTGTATGTGTGTACCCCGGAGTTATATAATTATATATATATATATATATATATATATATACCACTGTGTTACCACTGAACCAAATTGCATATCATTGTGTCGGTGGCATGTAAAAAGCACCATCCGAATCGTGGCCAAAGCCAGTGCCGCCTCAACTGGCTTCCGTGCAGGTGGTACATAAAAAGCACCCACTACACTCACGGAGTGGTTGGCGTTAGGAAGGGCATCCAGCTGTAGAAACATTGCCAGATAAGACCGGAGCCTGATGCAGCCTTCTGGCTTCCCAGATCCCCGGTCGAACCATCCAACCCATGCTAGCATGGAGAACGGACGTTAAACGATGATGATGATGATGATGTACTGTAGACTACTAAATGATAATAATAATGATAATGGTTTCAGATTTTGCCAGAAGAGCAGCAATTTTGGGAGATGGAATGGGTCGATGTAATCGACCCCAATGTTCAACTGGTGCTTAGTTTATCGACCTCAAAAGGATGAGAAAGGCATTGTCGGCCTCGGTGGGATTTGAACTCAGAACAACGCAGTGGGCAAAATATCGCTAAGTCATTTTGCCCAGCATGCTAACCATTCTGCCAGCTTGCTGCCTTAATAATAATAATAATATAATAATAATAATAATAATAATAATATCTTCTACTAAAGGCACAAGGCCTGAAGTTTTGGGGGAGGGGACTAGTTGATTACATCAACCTCAGTGTTTCACAGTTATTTGATTTATCGACCCTGAAAGAATAAAAGGCAAAGTCGACCTCGGCGGAATTTGAACTCAGAACATAGTGATGGGTGAAATACCACCAGGCATTTTGTCCAACTTGCTAACAACTCTGCCAGCTCACCACCTTAATAGTAATAAATAATTTTTGCCACAAGGGTAGATTGTAGGAGGTGGAGATGAGTCAATTACCTTGACTCTAGTGTTCAGCTGGTACTTAATTTTATCAACCTCAAAAGGACGAGAGGCAAAGTCGGAATTTGAACTCAGAACATAGCGATGGGCGAAATACTGCTAAGCATTTTGTCCAGCATGCTAACAACTCTACCAGCTCGCTGCCTTAATAATAATAAAAATAATAGGGCTACAGCAAATTTTCTGCTCAAAACCACAGATTTGCTTGTCAGTTGTTTGACCTTAACCAGTTGAGAGTATGTCCCTTAGTGGCTGACGATATGTGCATCTCTGATCACAAGCAGAAGTAGTGGGGGAGCATCATAGCCATGTGTTGAGAGGGATTCTTTGGGGTTTGAATAATTCACCTCTGGAAACATGGGTGTTTCATTCAACATCCTTAAACAACCCTTATTCAGGGACCTTTTGAGCAGGATGGGCTACTCGACCTGAAGAAAATTCTAAGTGGGCCCCACCTGCAAGGTCATGTGCTGTTTATCTTGATATGAGATCACCATGTCGCGCACATATGGTTGTGATGCATGTGCCTAGTGTACCCTTATCAGACGGGTAGTCATGATGGGTATACTGGGCTTCGTATATTTTACCCCAGTGTCGCTTTGATGGCATGCACTGCTCTCTCACTCAATAATAATAATAATAATAATAATAATCATCATTCCACCACTGCTAAAATATACTTCGGTTTTATATTGAATACAATATATATACCAAAGTATTGTATACTACTGTGTTGTACTGCCCTGCCCTGTTTAACATTGTCCCAAAACTGATTAAAGAGTAAAAGGATCCCATCACCTTTAAACGGAGTCTGGACAGATTTCTTCAAGGAATACCGGATAAGCCACCCATTCCTGGGATACAACTCATTCAACTACTTGAATGGATCATAATACTACAAAACTTGACTTAAAAAGGATTTAGATAATCCTATCAGGTAGTACTATTAAGTTAGACATGGCCTGGACCAATCTTTGGTTGAAACATATCTAAGTTTTATATCTTTGGACTGTATACAACAGTGTTGTATATCCTTGTACTGTATATTTCTGCACAATGTACACCACTGTGTTGTACTGCATAGCACTGTGTCATATGCCTATGTACTGTATATCATTGCAGTGTATACAACAAGTGTACTATATAAACACTTTTGCACTATATACCACTGTGTTATACTGTGTATCAGTGTTGTACAGCCTTGTACTATATACCAGTGTTTCTCAAACTATCTGATGTGTTGTACAGGCAGTTTTTTTTTTCCAATGTGCCAGGGACCGGTAATATTTCTTAGTAATATTAATTTATACCAGTTGAGCAAGGTCGTTGCCAGTGCCACTGGACTGGCTCCTGAGCAGGTGGCACGTAAAAAACAACATTTGAGTGTGGCCATTGCCAGTACCGCCTGACTGGCCCTCGTGCCAGTGGCACGTAAAAGCACCCACTACACTCTCAGAGTGGTTGGTGTTAAGAAGGGCATCCAGCTGTAGAAACTCTGCCAGATCAGACTGGAACCTGGTGCAGCCATCTGGTTCGCCAGTCCTCTGTTAAATTGTCCAACCCATGCTAGCATGGAAAGCGGACGTTAAACGATCAACAATTGTTTTTATCTTGTATTTATTTTGTAAACAAATAATACAATATTACATAAGCATTTCATAAGCATTTTATATTGTTTGTTTCTTTTCTGGACACTCACTGTGTACTGGCAGCTGATGGTTTGCTGACCACCACTTTGAGAAGCACTGCTATATACCATTGTTTTGTATTACATGTCTCTATGTTGTATTGTATATCACTGTTGTATTGTGCTGTATACAGTAAATGTAAGAATGACAGCGAGACGGTGTATATACAACATAACCATTATATTGTGTGATTGTAGCATATGAGAGAAGGTTTCTCAATTACATCACAGCTAAGCTTATGTCGCTGCTGGGAGAATAATGTGGTTCCAGATCAGGAATCAACTTCTTTGTGTAATGGCTCACGTTTGATTATTTTTTTTTTTACATTTGCCCATTGTCTGTACACACAAGCATATATATATATATATATATATATATATGTGTGTGTGTGGAGGCGCAATGGCCCAGTGGTTAGGGCAGCGGACTCGCGGTTGTAGGATCGCAGTTTCGATTCCCAGACCGGGCGTTGTGAGTGTTTATTGTGCAAAAACACCTAAAAAAGCTCCATGAAGCTCCGGAAGGGGGTGGTGGCGATCCCTGCTGTACTCTTTCGCCGCAACTTTCTCTCGGTCTTTCTTCTGTTGGCCTGCTCGCTTAGCCAGCCGGGTGGCGTCATTTGAAGGCTAAAACAGTGCTAAGCGCATTGTGACCAGCGATGTGTAGCAACATCTGATAGCCTGGTCGATCACGGTGATATATATATATATATATATATATATATATCATATATCATGTATACAGACAAGAAAGTAATATTTTGAACACAGTACAGCCATGTAAACAGCAAAAAGATTGGGTCTACTGACAACTTATTCTGTTATATAAGGGCAAAATACACAATACTTCTGCTGGTGTCACAGCTAAACTATGTTCTAAATATTACTTTCTTGTGTCTGATAGGATATACAGTAAACACTTCCAAACGAAAGTTTGTTTACATAAGTTGTTGCATATGTGTGTGTGTGTGTGTGTATATATATTTATATCCCTAATTGCATAATATTTTCATTTTGTGCTGTTTTAATTCTTTCTGTTTTCCTCGCATACTGTTTTTCTCTGTTATCTTGGTGCGATACAGTGGATTAATTTAAGACTTTAGCTCTTATTTCTAGCAGGTAGATGCTTGTTAAGCATCATTACACTTTTTGCAAATTTATAATTCATAGCTATTTAATGCTATTGCGCCTGCGACCCACCTATGTCACTGCTGGTGATATCATCAATTAAAAAATTTATCCACAGATGATATGAACAGTAGTGACATCTGATAACAAATATCAGTGTCTCAATGTTTTGCTTATATATAGTCAATTCAAAGAAAAAACAATTAAAAAAGAGAGAAAGAAAAAAAACTTTTTTGAGGATGTACTCAAACAATATATTAATTTGATGCTTGGTGAAAGAGAGAGTTGTTAATGTTTCGAGCCATAACTCTTTGTCAGAAAGAGGTAAGTCCAAAGAGAAAGAAGGGAAAATAGCCAACAATCCACGTGTGGTTACATTTCAAATCCTCATCAGTGTTTCTTTGTCTTATGCTTGCATAAGTCATAGTCATGGCTGGAACTTCGTATCCTCATTGATCTCCTTGCTACTTCAGGACTGATCTGGTGACTAATTATAACAACAGTGGTACTACATGCATGTAGTACTACTACTGCTGTACTACATGCAAGTCTGTCATCAACATTCAAAGCAGAAAAAAAGATTAACAGCAGCATTCAGCACCAAACATTTTATGCACACACTAATAGAAACAGAAAAAAAAAAAAAAACAAACAAAAATAAAAATGCTACAGGAACAAAAAAAAAACAAAAAAAACTTATGTATTAAAGTATTCAATTGAAAATATTTGAAGATTAAAAAAAAAAAGAAAAAGAAATGTATTCTAATTTACGAGTCTAATTACTTAAATTAGTTTTTAATTGAGGATTGTGGGGAAAAAAAAAAGAATTTTTTTTTCCACCAAATATCTCTAATTCAAATACCAGTAAAAAAGTAGAGAACAGAATTCGTTAAAATGTGAGTGTGTATATATATGTATGTGTGTTTTACATGTATGTGTGTATGAAAGATACTATGTATGTATATGTTTTATATATCTTATCTCTCTCTCTCCTCTCTCTCTCTCTCTATATATATATATATATATATATATAATATATATATATATATATATATGAATACACATACACTTATCTTGTATATGTAGAACACAAGAACTGCAAGTTTAAAATGTCAATAAAGTCACGACTAGCTCTGGGTTGGTTAAGGAGGGAGTGAGGAATGGAAGGGGGTGGGTGTACTTGGAAGTTTCTTCGTTGACAGCTTTGATTAAATGTAAACCACCCTTTATGGGTTAGATTGTAAGAAGAGGAAGAGGAATGAAGGCCACACCAAACAAGCTGCTACATGTCAACATAGACCTCCATAAACTACTGTTATTGCTGGTGCCACCCACTGGGAAGAAGAGAAAGAATAACGAATGTCTTTGACTCTGTGTTATTCTAGTCCAAGTGTTAAGTTACTTGGCAGGAAGGAGTAGGGGGGGGACAGGCCAAAGTTTGAGTTGGGAGAGGTATTTTCACCTATTGACCACATATCACATACACCATAATGAAGCCTATACGTGGTCGTTCTGCTTGCTAGAAATAGTTGCTTAATCTCCCTTGCATAATTTTCTTTGTTTTCTCTTTTAATCAGGTTAAAAAGTTGTGCCTGTGACCCATTTTCACAAGGGACTCTAGAACTGGTGGGGGAGATGGTGCAAGATACCTTCGAATCAGAGATTTGATCCAAATCCTTGCAACAGGTACCCAGGGTTCCAGATGATGGTGTAAACCAGACAACGGATTAAGCTTGTCACCCTAAAAGTCTCTGGTGAGATTTGAACTCAAATATTGCAAAGCATCTGGCCCAACTTCCTTACAGTTGAGTCAGTCTTCTCCTTGGATTGGTACTTTGAAAGAATGACAGACAGTCGACTTCTCTGGGATTTGAACTCAGTCAAGAGAGGTGAAACAAATACCACGATAATGTTTCATGTGGAATCAATGATCATCCATTCATTATTGTAATAATAACATGCTTTCAATTCTGTCAGTATATAAGCAGCCCTCAAAAGACTTTCTCTGATTAAAGTGGCCCACATTGTAATTCAAGTTGGCCAGGCTCAGTCTTGGTGGGTGGGCCCATAATTGGGCTCTTAGTCATATGCTTGCAAATTTAGTTCTTGGTTCAGGAAGGGCATTGTGTCCCTGAACAGGTATTTTACTCGAACTTGTTCTGGTCCCCTCAGATGGTGAAAATTAGCATTAACCCTTTGGCATTTGGACCACCCATATCTGGCCCAAATATTCTACTTTGTTTATGTTCAAACATGTCAGATCCAGCCTTTCACAACTACCCTACAATGTCATTCTGAAAATAAACTATCACATCACTGGAATCTCAAAGCTATGAGATAATGTATGATTAATTCAGAACAATGTGAATAAATATATTACATGTATAAATGTATTTATTTGACAGAGTAAATAAATAGATAAAGGGATGATTATGACATAAACTCTTTTTAATCACCAGTTCCTCTGCTCAGATAGGGTTTTGTATAGGGTTAAATATTGACACTTTTTTTTTTAAATACCACTAAGTTTTTTTGTCCAATGTTCTATAGATTCTGCAAAATAATAATAATTCAAATTTTGACACAAGGCTAGCAGTTTTGAGGGGTGGAGGAAGGTTGATTAAATTGCTCCAGTACTTAACTGGTACTTAATTCTATTGACCTTGAAAAGGTGTAAAGCAAAGTTGAACTGGACAGAACATAAATAACCAGAATACCAGCTAAGCATTTTGTCCAACATGTTAATGATATTACTAGCTTGTTGCCTTAATAATGATGATGACGACGACAACAACGATCCTTTGTATCATAGGCACAAGGCCTGAAATTCTGGGTGAGGAGGGCTAGTCAATTACATTGACCTCAGAACATGACTGGTACCTACTTTATCAAGCCTGAAAGGATGAAAAGCAAAGTTGACCTCAACAGAATTTTAAACTCAGAATGTGAAGAAGATGGACAATGATGATGATATGTGTGTGTGTCTTTGTGTCTGTTTTTATTTCCCGCCACTGCTTTACCCTTTTTGGTTTGTTTACATCCCCTGTAGCTTAGCAGTTTGGCAAAAGAGACCAATTAAAAAAAATAACTTCTAGGGTCAATTCATTCGACTAAAAAAAAAAGTTCTTCAAGATGGTGCTCCAGTATGGCCGCAGTCTAATGACTGAAACAGCTACAGAAAGCTATAAAATAAAAAAGACCAGCCCTAGTGTTTTATTATTATTATTATTATTCCCCCTGGCACCTGTGCAGGTGGCACGTAAAAAGCACCCACTACACTCGCGGAGTGGTTGGCGTTAGGAAGGGCATCCAGCTGTAGAAACTCTGCCAGATCAGACTGGAGCCTGGTGCAGCCCCTGGCTTCCCAGACCCCGGTCGAACCATCCAACCCGTGCTAGCGCGGAAAATGGACGTTAAACGACGATGATGATGATTATTATTATTATTTTTTTTTTTTTTTGAAGGGCAAAGTCAATCCGGGCAGTAACTAAATGCTGTAAGATGTCTGTTGCCGTTATTCCTGGATGTTACTTTACTGCTGCCTCCACCAAAATTATAGAGATTCCTCAGATTGGCACAGTGCCACTTATTTTTGTGGGAAGATGTGTTGATTTAATCAATCTCAATACACCAATCTCAATACACCAATCTCAATACACCAATCTCAATACACCAACTTGTACTTATTTTATCAATGTTGGAAGATTGTTTAAAAATGGCAACAAAGTTGTTCTCAACAGGATGGGGTGTGGATCTAGATTGAGATTGTCCCCATTATAAGTGGAACAGTAGTAGCAGTAGCAGCAGTAGTAGTAGTCAAAACAAGCAGTGCAAAATACATCTAAGATTCTGTTGATCATCCATTATATATATATATCGTGGCACTCCCTTGGTTATGACAATAAGGAAGGTGTAGGAGTGGCTGTGTGGTAAGTAGTTTGCTTACCAACCACGTGGTTCCGGGTTCAGTCCCACTGCATGACACCTTGGGCAATTGTCTTCTACTATACCCTCGGGCCGACCAAAGCCTTGTGAGTGGATTTGGTAGATGGAAACTGAAAGAAGCCCAACGTATATATATGTGTGTGTGTGTGTGTTTGTCCCCCCCAACATTGCTTCACATCTGATGCTGGTGTGTTTACGTCCCTGTAACTTAGCAGTTCAGCAAAAGAGACTGATAGAATAAGTACTAGGCTTACAAAGAATAAGTCCTGGGGTCGATATGCTCGACTAAAGGTGGTGCTCCAGCATGGCCACAGTCAAATGACTGAAACAAAGTAAAAGAGAGAGTAAGGTTTCCAGTTGATTCGATCAACGGAACAGCCAGCTCGTGAAATTAACATGCTAGTGGCTGAGCACTCCACAGACACGTGTACTCTTAACGTAGTTCTCGGGGGAGATTCAGCGTGACACAGAGTGCAACAAGGCTGGTCCTTTGAAATACAGGTACAACAGAAACAGGAAGAAAGTTGTGGTGGAAGAATACAGCAGGGTATGCCACCACACCCTGCCAGAGCTACATGGAACTTTAGGGGTTTTCACTCAATAAACATTCACAAAGCCTGGTCTGGGAATTGCAAGTGTGTCTTATGACCACCAGTCAACTGCCCTAACCACTGGGCCATTGCATCTCTACATTATATATATATGTGTGTGTGTACACACATACACACACACACACACCACTGAGAAATAGCCTTATTTAGAATGGAACACACTGTTCTTTATAGAGACTTCATGTTAAAGTGAATGTATGGAACATGTTGGCGAAACCTTTTAGATACCTGAGGTATAATAATAATTGTGTCTACTAAAAGCAGAAGGCCTCAAATTTAGGGGAGGGTGATAGTCGATTACATCGATCCCAGTACTCAAATGGTACTTAATTTAGCGAGTCCAAAGAATGAAAGACAAAGTCGACCTCAGTGGAATTTGAACTCAGAACGTAACTACAGGCGAAATACCACTAAGTATTTTGTCCAGCATGCTAACAATTCTACCAGCTTACCACCTTAATAATGATAATAATTATAATAATTCCTAATTTTGGCACAAAGCTAGCACATTTGAGGAGATGGTTAGTTGGTTATTTCAACCCCAAGAGTATGAAAGACAAAGTTGACTTCGGCAGAATTTGAACTCAGAATGGAAAGAAACGCTGCTGAGTAT
>NC_043005.1:17288097-17293097 GCF_006345805.1 Octopus sinensis | reverse complement strand
GAAGCCCATTGTATATATATAAGAATATGGAAAAGTGTAGAGAAAAGGATAAAGATTAAAATAATGGAGAAATACACATGAATCTATATCGGGTCATGTTGAAGATGGTTGGAGGTAGAATGACTGGAAGGGGATAGGGAAAGGAAGGAGTTTCGGATCTTTTCGGTTTGAACGGCAGTTTTTGACTTAATTTCTAGGTAACTAAAAAATTTTAAACTTCGTATACTGGTAGAATGTGTTTATAAAACATCTTTTTTCTCTTGGCTTTATTGAGAAAATTCTATTGTTTGTAAGATATTTGTTGTTGTTTTTTCTTCAATTTCTGCAATTTCAACCAATCAGTGACATCTATTGAGGTAAAAAGCATTCTGTGCCGTATGAATATGTCCCTCGTTTAAGAAACAGATTGGGTTTATTTACATTTGTGAAGAAAAAAAGATACCCTTCCCCCTATCCCTAACCCTAAAACAGATTGAAATGCAATAGATCGATACTAGGGTCATAATTATGGGTGACAATTTCATATGACACTGCTGGAAAAAAACTGCCGTTCAAACCGAAAAGATCCGGAGTTTCATATATGCAGGAGTAACAGGGGAAGTAACTGTAGGTCACTATGCACCATAATGTGTGTGTGTTGGTGAGGTGTATGTCTGTAGGCTATTAAGGTGTATATGATGTGTTTCTTTGTATTAATCTGTAAGTCACGAACCTACTATGCAAGGATTAGGGATGTCTAGATTTATTGTTACAGTGTGTATGCGTGTGTGTGTGTGCATTTCGTTGTGTTATTGTGCATGTCGCTGTGTTGTGTGTGTGTTGCTGTATTGTTGTGAATGTTGTTAGAGCTTAGTAATGAGCAAATACTTGCTTGGTATGTATAATTATGTATGTATGTGTGTGTGTATGTGTGTGTATGCGTGTGTATATATATATATATATATATATACACACACATACATATATACACATACATATATATACATACATATATACACATATATATATACAGACATATACTTTATTAATAGAACTACAAAGACATCACAAAACCTGTTACTCAGAGTTTCACATTCCCATTTGTTGGACAGTTTTGGTTGAGAATCAAAACTGTCTGACAAACAGGAATGTGAAACTTTGAGTAGCAGTTTCTGTGAAGTCTTTGCAGCTTCATTAATAAAGCACATTACTCTACCTCCGGTATTTGAGTACTATTTTCTCTACTCTGGTATATGTATATATATATATATATGTATGTATATATATTGTTTCCATGTTAAGAAGTGATGGAGTAGATATAGGAAGCATATGACCAAAAGTGTCCTTGGGCTGAAATCTAGGACTGCATCACCCTCTGCTACAACTTTTTCTTTTTAACCCTTTTGATACCAACCTGGCTGAAACCACTTCTGGCTCTGGAGTACAAATGTCTTGTTTTCAAAAGTTCTGAGTTAAAATCTTCCACTAAACCTTAATCGCAATTTATGTTCCTAACACTAGTTTAATGATAACCAAGTTATTTTTACTAAATTCTTTGTTATATTTAAAACTAGCAGTATCGCCCGGCGTTGCTCGGGTTTGTAAGGGAAATAACTATATAAGCATTTTTAGAGAGTTATAGCAAAAAAATGCATTAAAAATGGAAAAAAAATTATGGTAAATTTTTTTTTAAATCGTTGACTCATCGTAGACATTTTTAGAGAGTTACTTCCCTTATATAACAGCGAAAAAATGCATTAAAATGGAAAAAAATGGTGAATTATTTAAAAAATCGTAGACTCATCGTAGACGCGCGCTAATACCCAGAAGGGCTTGATATGAATCACGACTATAAGATACCCGGTTTTGGTTACACTGCACCGCAAAATGTGGGAGTAGTTAGGAATCTAAATCGTAGGAGACAGACAGCACACAACCTCTCTTTTATATATAA
Organism: Octopus sinensis; assembly: GCF_006345805.1. Lineage (NCBI taxonomy): Eukaryota > Metazoa > Mollusca > Cephalopoda > Octopoda > Octopodidae > Octopus > Octopus sinensis. The sequence goes on along the minus strand of NC_043005.1, from coordinate 17,291,164 downwards.
TGATTAATTTAAAGAAACACAGGGCGTCTAAACGGAAATATGGTAACAAAAGGGTTAAGGCAGCAGGATATGATTTGAGGGCAATTTGGCTGCTATTTGTAGCAGGTGAAGCTATCACTTGAGTCACCACCCCCTTGTTGGTTTGTGTATTAGATAGTAGTTGGAGCTTGTGTTGAAGAGCTAAGTTCTAGAGAGACAGACTAAGTCATCTTCCTCAGCTCGTTACGAACCACTCTCATTTATTAAGGACGTGAGAGTGCAATAATTACTATTAATTACTTCAATTGGTTTCCTATTCTATAAAGGAAGAAACTATTTGAAGTTAGCATCATAATAATGCACTGTCATAATTTGGAAAACCACAGCTGGAAAATTTATAACTGATGTCGTTCTCCAACTCAGTGCTAGAAATAACTGCCAAATCCCTTTTATATTACATTTTACTGACTTAAAATAGGAAAGGTCACATTGCTCAAAGTAGTCCAAGATATACTATCAATCTATATGATTGCCCAGTCTGTGAAAAATAGCTGCCAAATTTTCTCCCCAAAACACACCATTTTAAACACAAAGACGTATTGGATTCTATAGTTTTAGTTATGTTGTATCTGGAAGAATGATTATTGAATGGTCATAGATGAAATGTATCTAATCATAGATCTAAGACAAAGGCCATGGCCGTGGGAATGAGAAGCTTGCTTCTCAACCCATGGTTTCAGGTTCAGTCTCACTCCATAGCACCATGGACAAATTTCTTCTACCAATGCCCCTGTATCTTCTACAGTGTTCATAGAGGATTCGCTGACCAAGTCACTGCCAATTATCTGAACAGATGTAGCCAGGGTTTGAAGTAATAGAGACATGCTTTAACAAAAGCTAAGGGATGTGGAGACACATGGCCTAGTGGTTAGAGCAGCGGACTCGCGGTCGAAGGATCGCGGGTTCGAATCTCAGACCGGGCGATGTGTGTGTTTATGAGGGAAAACACCTAAGCTCCCTGCGGCTCCGGCAGAAGGTAATGGTGAACTTCTGCTGAGTCTTTCACCACAACTTTCTCTCACTCTTTTCTCCTGCATCTTGCAGCTCACCTGCGACGGACTGGTGTCCCGTCCAGGTGGGGATCCTATACGCCAAGAAACCGGGAAACCGGCCCTTATGAGCCAGGCATGGCTCGAGAAGGAACAAAACAAAAAAGCTAAGGGATGCCTCACTTCAGCATGCCAGACAGCAACCCGGAAATTCTGAGTGCCCTCGTGTGCTTTTAATGAAATCTGATTTTATTGCAAGTATTCCATGAGGATAACTTTCTCTCCCCACTTCCTGCCACCAGTTACAGAGTCCTTCAAAAGGAGCCATGTGTACTTCTCTTCCTCCATTCACTGCAACCCATGCCAGCATGGACAATAGATATTAAATGATATGATATGACCTATTTGATGGCTCCCCCCCCCCTCAGTCACAGACAGAGGCCCTCAAAAGGAACTATGAGTAATTTCCCTTCCTCCGTTCACTGTATCCTATAAAAAGATGAAACAATATGACCTAAATTTTGACTTGTACTTTTTCTTAACGACTTGAAAGAGTGAAAAGGAAGCTGACCTCAGCAAGATTTTTGAACTCAGAACCTGGAAGACATAACTAAATACTTCAAAGAATTCTGTAGAATGCTTTACCTATTTTGCTGCTCATCTATCCTGAGTGATTCTTAATATAGTCAGAGTGGCACACATTTTTTTTTTTTGTGTTTTATATATGTGTATAAGGGAAGGCTATCAGCAAATAGATTTGATGCCTACTTAACTCATATTTATTTCAGTGACCCTTAGAAAGGAGGATGACCTTGGGATTTAAAAGTGGAACATCACAAGGCATTTTATTCTCTTCTTTTCCGTTTCTGTCGATGCATCACCTTACAGTGTTCGTACACATAAAACATTATCTACGCAGCCTGTGTTTATAATATGTTGTTCTATATAGCGAGTTTATATACACTAAACTTTGACACACTGTGTCTCCAAGCGTTAACCAACTTGGTACCAATTATACCTTGGCTTTTTGATCATAGAGGCCCTATTCACCCCTCTTGGTGGTGGTGTGTGTGTGTTGGGTCTTATGTGTGCATATGTATGTATAAATATATAGACATGTATATGTGTGTGTATGTATGTATGTATATAAACATGTATATGTATATATATGTGTATATACATGTATATATATATGTGTATATACATGTATATATATATATGTGTATATACATGTATATATATATATGTGTATATACATGTATATTATATATATGTGTATATACATGTATATATATATATGTGTATATACATGTATATATATATGTGTATATACATGTATATGTATATGTGTATATACATGTATATGTATATATGTGTATATACATGTATATGTAATATGTGTATATACATGTATATGTATATATGTGTATATACATGTATATGTATATATGTGTATACATGTATATGTTATATGTGTATATACATGTATATGTATATATGTGTATATACATGTATATGTATATATGTGTATATACATGTATATGTATATATGTGTATATACATGTATATGTATATATGTGTATATACATGTATATGTATATATGTGTATATACATGTATATGTATATATGTGTATATACATGTATATGTGTATATGTGTATATACATGTATATGTGTATATGTATATATGTGTATATACATGTATATGTATATATGTGTATATACATGTATATGTGTATATACATGTATATGTATATATATATATGTGTATACACATGTATATGTATATATATATGTGTATACACATGTATATGTATATATATATATGTGTATACACATGTATATGTATATATATATATATATATATATTCTTTGGTAACCGGAAGGAGAGGTGGGAATGGGATACAGGTGGTGGTGTTACAGTAGTGGAGAAGATAGAGAAAAAAAAATCTCATAGCTAAACTCCACCACACCCATGGTTTCTTTCTTCCTTATGAATCACATATTCACCACAGCTGACACATCCTTGTGGTGGTGGT
>NC_043005.1:17228097-17283097 GCF_006345805.1 Octopus sinensis | reverse complement strand
GTTTAATAAATTGGTGTGCCGGGGTCAATTTGATCAGTTAGATATTTCAAAGCAGTGCCCGTCATGGCTGCAGTCCAATGACTGAAGCAGATTAAAGAAGAAAGGAATAAGACTTAAATCTGTTAATAATCCTTTCTACTGTTGGCACAGGGCCTGAAATTTGGGGGAAAGGATAGTCGATTACATCGACCCCAGTGCGCCACTGGTACTTATCTCATCAATCCCACCTCAGAAGGAAGAAAGGTAAGGTCAATCTTTGCAGAATTTGAACTCAGAATGAAAGATGGACCAAATGCTGCTAAGCATTTTGCCTGGCATGCGAACCATTCTGCCAGCTCACCGCCACCTTTACATCAGTTAACCATGAATGTGGTCAGGGCTGTGGAGTCAAAACAAAACTTTTGACTCCGACTCTGACTCCTCTACTATTGGCTCCTCCAACTCCTTCCTATATGTAATTAAGTGATTGTGGTGTATTTTACCGACTCCGGCTACCCCAACTTCACAGCCCTGAATTCCAACTCCACAGTTTCTAATTCCAACTCCACAGCCCTGAATGTGGGTCCAGGTCGTTGGAGCAGAGATGTTGAGTGGAACACTGGACTCAACCCACACGTAAGTGATGATGCTGAAAATAGCATTCGACCAACTAGAAATAGCAGCCAAATCTCTTTCAAATCACACCTTACTATCTTAAACCAAATGTGAATGAACACAGCTGAAATGAATGTCTTTAATAGTAGGTGTGCTCACTCAAAGCTGACCCGGACTAAATAGCAACAGCTTAACATCTGCCAGTGGTATGAGTGGGGCATTCTAGACTACCTTCACATCCATATAATAATAACAACCCTATATATGCACGAGTTGGTGGAAGTGCTTCATGTAAAAGCTCCTTCATCGGCTCATTGCAGGCCCTTTCTCAGCCCAACTTAAGAGACTACAGTGTAGGCTACATCCAGCCTGAACAGATCAATGTACACTATATAAACTAGTTGGAATACTTACAACAAAGTAAACTCTACTAAAGATACCCTAAGCTCAAATGGTAGTGGTGGTTTTCAACCAAGCGGTATGTTGACCTATTTGACTTTCTGCATTTAGCTGTGACTGACCCAGTAAATGGTTGAGAACAGAATGTCTCCTGGGAAAATCTGGACAGATGTTATAATTGCTTGGGAGATTTTTTTTTTTCTTTTGTATTTTAATGTATATTTTTTTGTAGAAATACCATTTTTGTAAAAAAAAAAAAAAACTCTTGCAAGTTTTTTTCATTATGGTTGTATAATAAAGAAGTTTTCTTGTATTCACAAAGTTCTGGGTTCAGTCTAACAACACAGAATCTTAGACAAGCATCTTCTACTATAGCCTTTAGTTGGCCAATGCTTTGAGATGGGATTTTAGTAGACAGATGCTTTGTTGTCTGTACTGTGTGTAAAAGTATGTACATGTGTGTGCATGCACATATAATATATATATATATTTATATATATATATGTATATATGCCAGTCATCGGATTTGAAATTGAAATAAAATTTGATGACTGGCATCCGTGCTAGTGGACCGCTAAGAGTACCATACGAGCGAGATCGTTGCCAGAGCAACGAGCTGGCTTCCATGCCGATGGCATGTAAAAAGCACCATTCGAGCGTGATCATTACCTGCGGCACGTGTAAAAAAACATTCAAGCGAGATCATTGCCAGTGCCGCTGGACTGGCTTCTGTGCAGGTGGTACATAGAAAGCACCATTTGAGCGTGGCTGTTGCCAGTACCACGTAAAAGCACCCACTACACTCTCAGAGTGGTTGGCATTAGGAAGGGCATCCAGCTGTAGAAACTCTGCCAGATCAGATTGGAGTCTGGTGCAGCCATCTGGTTTACCAGACCTCAGTCAAATTGTCTGACCCATGCTAGCATGAAATGTCTTGCAGGATTTCTTCCAGTTCTTTAACCCTTCCGTTACCATATTTATTTTGAGATGCTCTGTGTTTCTCTCAATTATTTTAGATGTAACAAAGAATTTAGTAAAATAACTTGGTTATCAATAAGCTAGTGTTAGGAACATAAATTGTGACTAAGGTTTGGTGGAAGATTTTAATTCAAAATTTATGAAAACAAGACATTTGTACTACAGAGCCAGAGCCAGTTTCAGCCAGGTTGGTAACGAAAGGATTAAGTTCAAATCCCACCAATAATAATGCACAAATCAAATCTGTTCAGGTATGTTGGTTGACTCAAGGCTCTGGTGGAATATGTGTTTAACCCTTCGGCATTCAGATAACTCTGTCAAATGAAATATTTATTTATTCACGTTGTTTTGAATTAATACTGGATTATCTTGTAGCTTTGAGATTTTGATGAGGTGATTACTCTTTTACTTGTTTCAGTCATTTGACTGTGGCCATGCTGGAGCACCACCTTTAGTCGAGCAAATCGATCCCAGGACTTATTCTTTGGAAGCCTAGTACTTATTCTATTGGTCTCTTTTGCCAAACCGCTAAGTTACGGGGACATAAACACACCAGCATTGGTTGTCAAGCGATGTTGGGGGACAAATACAGACACACAAACATATACACACACGTACATATTTATATATACATACATTCATATATATGACAGGGGGGACAAACACAGACACACAAACATATACACACACGTACATATATATATATATATACATACATTCATATATATGACAGGTTTCTTTCAGTTTCCATCTACCAAATCCACTCACAAGGTTTTGGTCAGCCCAAGGATATAGAAGAAGACACTTGCCCAAGGTGCCACACAGTGGGACTGAACTTAGAACCATGTGGTTGGTAAGCAAGCTACTTACCACACAGCCACTCCTACGCCTATAGATTGTTTATATTTAGAATGACATTGTCGGTTAGGTATGAATGGCTGGATCTGTCCAGTTTCAACATAAAACAAGGCAGAATATTTTGGCTTGATAGGGCCAATTGAAATGCTAAGGGGTTAGGGTGATGCACAATGGAATTGAACCCGACACTGTGTAGCTGGACTTTTTAACCACACAGCCATACCTGTACCTAAGACTGAAAAAGTACGTTGCAGCATTTGTTCCTCCTCTTCACATTCCAGGTTCAAATCCTGCTAAAGCCAACTTTGTTTTTCATCCCTGCTTGATCAATAAAGCCCCATTCAAGTACTGGAGTCAACATAACTGACTAACCTCCTCTCCTTAAAAAAATATTGACCGTTTACTGAAATTAGAAGCCTCTGTTGTAGGTGTTGCTTTATGGTTCTAATGTGTTATTATTATTATTATTATTTCCTTGTATGTAAAGGTTTCATGTGGTTGACATTAATCGGTCATACTCACTCAGGTGTTCTTAATCACCTGGAACCTTTATGTGTGAAGAATAATTTTGTTCAACATCACACAATAAACTGTAAGCACTTCTTTCTAACACAGGTGTGTATTAAACACCTTGTTTATGCATGAAAACACAAACCCATATTTTCATATCTATCTATTTATTCATGTGTGTGTAATATATATATATATATATATATATATATATATATATATATATATATATACATATATATCATCATCATTACTTACCGTCTGCTTTCCATGCTGGCATGGGTGAGACGGTTAGACTGAAACTAATAAGCTAGAGAGTACTGCCCCACCACACACACACACACACACACACAATAAAATCAAAATTCTGTCTGTCTGGAACCCCTGTATCCCAGCCTACTTTTGCTCTACATAAAAATATTTTAAGTTTTTGTGATCAGGATGATCCCAGAATTGAAGATCTGCCCTTCATTTGGTTCTTGAACATCCCACATTGGGACCTGACTTAAAAGCATTTGGGTTGCTATTTCTAGCAGGCAAAGTTTGACTGATTCATGCCATCTTGGTGGCGCTTGTCAAATGATGTCAGAGGTCAAGGTGGGGCGAGATAAACAACATTCACTTCATTAATTTTACGTCAAGATAAGAACTTTGGGATAAATTGACCAACAGAATTCAACTTGGGATTGAAACAAAAGAATGATGGCATTACAGAATTAATTCTCATTCGACCTTAACCTCTGATCAAACACCACCAAGGCATATAGTCATTATAGACGTATTATAGACATGCTATTTAGCTCTCTTTTGTTTTAGGCCGCAGGCCCAATTGCCCCTCCCACAGGAGCTTGCTGAAAACTCTGCACAGAGTGTGGCTTTAAGCTAATATATATATATATATCATCATCATCATTGTTTATGAGTAGAGATGAGATATGACGACATTTATTGATGTGTTGCAATTGTGATTGTGTGAAAAAGATATTGACGATGATTAGGTTGCCATTTCACTGTTAACGGATGTTTTTTAGGCTCTTCATTGCCTCAAGTATATCAACTTGACTTTTAGTACTTAAGCTTTCATCAGATCCTGATCTGCTTTAAAACTTACATGCCACCTACACCTATTCATACAAACATATGTACAAATAATAACAACACTAATTCTAGGATGGAGTTTATAAACATATGTTTCCACAGATCATGATTTGATTTGTAGAAACGCATTTAGTGATGTATTAAATGTTTATAAATTCCATCCTGAAATTATTGTTTTTATTATATTTATCCTACATTATATCTGTATAACCGTGATGCAACTCTGAAAAACTAACTTACTACTCGGTATCAATAGACAGTAGCTGGCTTAATGAAACAGGGGCTTTATTTGCTTACCCTTAATGTTACCATAAACGAAATGAAAGACATGTACACAGACATGCCGGAAGTAAATAGACACCTTTAATTTTCAAAATCTTTTATTTGATATTAATTGGTTGAAGGAGAGGTTTTCTTCAGCTGCTCGTCCATAATACCCAAGCTTATGCAGATATGTAACATACGCGCTTGGACTAACTTCTAGCTGTTTTGCAATGTCAGAAGCAAACACACCAGCATCAGTTGTCAAGTGATGTTGGAGGGACAAACACAGACAAACAAACATATACATACACACACACACACACACATATATATATATATATATATATATAATATATATATATATATATATATATATATATATATACGACGGGCTTCTTTCAGTTTCCATCTACCAAATCCACTCACAAGGCTTTGGTTGGCCCGAGGCTATAGTAGAAGACACTTGCCCAAGGTACCACGCAGTGGGACTGAACCCGGAACCATATGGCAAGCAAGCTACTTATCACACAGCCACTCCTGCGCCTATCTGTGTAAAATCGCTGAAATTCTCTCCAGCTTCTGCCCCACAGATGTGCTGTCTCCCCTCTTTACCTTTTCCATTGCAACTACAATGATTTGTGCTCCTCAGTGATATCTGGTCTCAATCAACATAAAACCAGGCACTCCTCCTCACCCACTTATCTCTCCTCTTCTTGTCACTTACATCACATCCTTCCTCCACTGGCTATTATTCTGCTCAGTCATTTCTTCCTTGCCCACATCCTGCAGCTACCAACTTTTAATCATTCCAGAGAAACATTAACCATATCAGCCTCACAGAGAACCTGCTCAAATCCATTAAGAAACATCCACATACGCACAAACACATGAACACACTTAAACACACATGCATTCTCTTATCAAACGCTAACATATACACACAGTTAACATGGGGTTTATGAAACATTTGATTGAAGGAAGAATGGTACAGTTGGATGCAGAAGGATTTGAGCATAAAACACAGAAAGGTGGAAGTAAATGCTGTAAGGTATTCTACCTTTCCTGCTACACCTGTGCATTTTTTATTAACTTGTTAGATGATGATGACAATGACGGGATTTTCTTCAAGTGGCACAAGGTGTAAAGGCGCGTGGCTCAGTGGTTAGAGCGTCGTTACATTCTGAGTTCAAATTCCGCCGAGGTCGACTTTGCCTTTCATCCTTTCGGGGTCGATAAATTAAGTACCAGCTGCGCACTGGGGTCGATGTAATCGACTTAATCCCTTTGTCTGTCCTTGTTTGTCCTCTCTGTGTTTAGCCCCTTGTGGGTAGTAAAGAAATATATCATAGAACTAGTAATATACACATGATCACGCACACACACACACACACACACACACTAATAGAGCTGTGGTACGCTATTAGATCTCTCCAATGTCACAAAAAGTATTTAAATACCTATTACTTCATGTGTACATATTTTCATTTTTGTTGCGTGTCGTTATTCCTTTTCTACATGACATAACCACAGGAGAAATACAGTTAACTAACTATAGCATTTTTTAGGATCTCTAATACTAGTGGTTACCGTAAATCCTTGAGTATAATATGCAGGAGATTTTTAGGGGGATATACCTCTGAAAAACCTAAATCTTGTGTATGATACGCACCCCTTCTCTAACTTGAGTCAAGAAGGTCTATATAACGTCCTTGGTTTGTAAAAATGTATAAGGTCCTTTATTATTATTGTATATATAACATAATGCAAACATGTAGCTTTTTTGTGCATTTTGTTTGCAGAAAATAAAGTAATAACAGTAATAACATTTAATAAATGTTTCTTACTGCAAGTTATGGATGATTCTTTTATGACTTCATTGCTTTCAGGCTTAGTTTAAGGTATTTTCGCGCCCGACATCACAAAATGCGTCTGAATAAACATAGCCAGACAGCAAATATTGACTCGGACATTGCTTAGAAAATACTTTTCATTTTTAACCTCATATATAGTACGCACTGGGGATTTTGATCTTTAAATTTTAGGAAAAAAATGTGGATTATACTCGAGGATTTACTGTACTATTGCATATAATGCAGAGACTCAACTTGTAATGTATTTTACAAAAAGCAGGCAAAAACCGATAAAACCAAGTAATCGATTATATCTACCACTTATACTGTATCTCTGTGTATAGCTCCATCACATGTTAAGTCAGCTCTCATCATCATCATCATCATCATACGTCTGTTTTCCATGGTCGAGATGGTTTGACTGGAGCTGATACACTGGAATGCTGCCCCAGGCCCTGTCCGTTTTGGCTTGGTTTTTTTACAACTGAATGCCCTTCCTAACACCAACCACTCTAAGGAATGTGCTGGGCTGTCTTTTACATGTCAGTGGCACAGGTGCCACCTGCACATCTCTGGCACAAGTGCCTTTTACGTGTCACCAACACTGGCCACAACCATGATTTCACTGAGCTTGATATGTCTTCTCAGGCACAGCAAATAACTAGAAGTCTCGGTCATTTGTCATCGCCTCTGTGAAACTCAACAGCCAAAGATCTGACTGAGTCCAGCCATGGCAGAACTGATAGCATGCTGGATGAAATGCTTAGCAGTATTCTGTCCATTGCTGCGTTCTGAGTTCAAATTCTGCCAAGGTCAACTTTATCTGTCATCCTTTCAGGGTCAATAAATTAAGTACCAGTGAAACACTGAGGTTGATGTAATAGACTAGTCCCCTCCCCTCAAATTTCAGGCCTTGTGCCTTTAGTAGAAAGAATATATAGGTCTACATTATCTAAAGTTATCGTTTTTTTAAGACATTTAGTTGTAATTCGAGGAGGATTTAGGTGCTATTGCAAGCATGTTGAACAACCATATAGATGCCCTCGTGTGTGTGTGTGCACACGTGCATGCATGCAGACATGCAAAATGTGTACGAGCATACATATGTTTGTTTATATTTACATTGTGTTTGCATTTTTGTGTGTGAGCATCTTAAACTTCTAAGAATCAGCACAATCTATACCACCACCACCACCACCGTTCCATCACCACCTCTTCACCACTCCACCACTGCCACTTCTTCACCACCCCCACCACTGCCACTTCTTCACCTCTCTTCCCATCCTTAAATTTAAGAGGTCTTGTTAGTTGGGAAGAAGGAAGTGTCATCCATTGGCATTGCAGCTGACATTATTAAACAGTTACCCCCCCCCCCCCCCCCCCCCGCATGTAATCACTTCATTCTTCCACGATAATCAAAAGATCCTGTTTTTCTGGCAGAAATGGAAATACTTGTTGCTGTTATTATGTCCCTAGGTCAACCCTCAATAAAGAAGGCAGACATGGTCAAAGCCCTTCCAGCCATGACTATCTTGTCCTTTATTTTTTTTTCCCTGATATTACTATATCTAAAACTACATTATCCATAGCTTTCAATTAGTTAAAAAAAATTTTGTTGTTGTAAATGGTTTTGCAACCATTTGGTTTCAGGTTCCATACTGCTACACAGCTTCTTGGGCAAGTATCTTCTACGATAGTCCTTGGCCAACCAATGCTTGTGATCGACTTCAATGGACAGAAATTATGTAGTAGCCTATTGTGTGTGTTGGTGTCTTTGTGTTTGTTCCCCGCCTCACACTGCTTGATAACCGTTGTCGGTTTGTTTACATCCCTGTAACTTAAATCGGCAAATGAGACCAATAAACTTACATACCCAGCTTTAAAAAAAAAACAAGCATTGGGGTCAATTTCTGTAACTAAACCTTTGAAGGTGGTGCTTCAGTATGGCCACAGTCCAGTGACTGAAACAAATAAAAAGTATAACATTGCAATTTTAGAGAGATTTCACTGCTACTTCTAGCAGGTTAAGCAACTTTGTTGTTTTGTGTTGAGTGGATATCATATTATAGCAGAAGCTACCAGATCTTGAGCTTAGAATATTGACTAGTATTTCATTGTTTAATTGACAGTTTGAAAGTTGGTATACTCTTTACTCTTTTACCTGTTTCAGTCATTTGACTGCGGCCATGCTGGAGCACCACCTTTAGTCGAGCAAATCGACCCCGGGACTTATTCTTTGTAAGCCCAGTACTTATTTTATCGGTCTTTTTTGCCGAACTGCTAAGTGACGGGGACATAAACACACCAGCATCGGTTGTCAAGCGATGTTGGATGGGACAAATACAGACACACAAACACACACATACATATATATATATATACATATATACGACGGACTTCTTTCAGCTTCCGTCTTCCAAATCCACTCATAAGGCTTTGGTCGGCCCAAGGCTATAGTAGAAGACACTTGCCCAAGGTGTCACACAGTGGGACTGAACCTGGAACCATGTAGTTGGTAAACAAGCTACTTACCACACGTAGCAGTGCCTTATTTAATTGATGTCAATTTTGTATAACCTAAGCTACACCGGTACTTTACTCATTTGGTGTCATGTCAGTTATTTGGAAAATTCGTTACATAATAGATTAGGCCAGTACCACACATGGTTCAGTAGTTAGAGCGTTGGGCTCACAATCATGAAGTAGTGAGTTCGATTCCCAGACCACGCTGTATTGCGTTCTTGAGCAAGATACTTTATTTCACGTTGCTCTACTTCACTCAGCTGCAGAAATGAGTTGTGACATCACTGGTGCCAAGCTGTAATGACCCTTGGATAACATCAGTGGCATGGAGAGGAGAGGTTGATATGCATGGGCTACTACTGGTCTTCTTTAAACAACTTTGCCCAGACTTGTACCTCAGAGGGGAACTTTCTAAGTGCAATCCCATGTTTATTCATGGCCAGAGAGGGTCTCTACCCTAGGCCAGTACCATGTCAAATTTTGTTTTTGTGCCCCTTCCTTTTATTTTGTTTTTGACTTATTTTACCTTCATTTTCCCATCTTTGTTTGAATGTAATTCCAATAAGCTGTAATCGGGGCAATGCAATGTAGTAAGGTCTGAACTTATGTATGTACCATCTGTTGTTCATCACAACAACCACATATCGAAGCTTGTGCCCATTGTCCTCTGAACTCCATAACACAAGAGTTAAACAATTACTTTACTGTTTACAAGAGATCCTGTATACTTGTTACAGTCAGCCACACCAAGAAAACCACTGGATGTTGACAAATAAGAGCAGTTTTTAGTTTGCATCCTGTTGTACACGTTTCACTTAGCTTCAGATGAAGATCCTTAATCCACTTCAAATCAGTCATAACATGGGCGTATAATGAGAGACCGGGCTTTCACAATGGAGAAGGTGCTTCAGGCTCTTCAAGCCCACTCTGGTTAAGATGTAGGCTTCGTATATACAGGAGTCTGAGATTTGGATTTACAATAGTTCAGTTCCACTTCTCCGCAAACTAACTCTATTTGCTAAATCTGTTTTTCATTTTATTTTACTGTTTGACATTCATTTGTCCCTGTTTGCCTCTCAGTTTGTGTGTAGGGTGGTGGCAGCGGTGGTAGTGGCGGTGGCAGCGGTGGTGGTGGTGGCAGCGGTGGTGGTGGCGGTGGCAGTGGTGGTGGTAGTGGTAGCTCAAGTTTATATGTTTACAGTTGGATGGTGCCATTCATATTATTGTTTAACCGTGAAGTAGGAGTGGGTGGAGTCCGTTTCAGTCCAGCAAACTGGAGCAAGGGAAGCTAATGTGCCTTGCTGAGGAGTTTCCACTACACAAATGGCTGTAGTAACATTGCAAACTTCTCCTCCTGTTATCGGTAACCTCCATAACTACTGTACCACATACATAACTATTGTACCTCAGAATACAGAGCTATTGTACACAGCATACTATATAATAATGTACTTCATACCTGATGGCATATAAGATACACTTTCCTCCCTCAAGAATATCTCAAGAAATTCACCCAGGTACCGATAAACGAAGTTGGACCTCCCATAAGATTAATGTACTAAAAACTTTTGTTCTTGAGTATGTGCTGCAGAAATTGGTGTGCATCTAATATGCCCTCTGTGTCTTTTATTCTATCAAATATGGTATCTGATACAAGGTGACATTTGTTGCCATTGCCTAAACTAAATTCATAGCACTATATAATGCAATTTTTGTTCTTAGGTAGCAACTGTTAATCCCTATTTACTTACCCTTAGTAAGTATGAAAAATGGGTAATGTTTCTTTCAAACTTTGCTTTTGTTACATTTACTCAAACTCCAAAGAATCCCTCTTAACACATGGCTATGATGATCCTCCATTGCGCCTGCTCATGATCAGGGATGCATATATTGTCAAGGGACTTGTTCAAGTGGTTAAGGTCAAGCAAATGACAAGCAAATCTGTGTTATTGAGCAGAATATTTGCTCTAACAATATTTCTGCTTCAGCAATTCAGCGCTGAATCTGTCTGAAATGTAATGGAAAATAGGTCAGTTTCAAAACTTTGATGTGCAGGCAACAAAAGCAAAGTTTAAAGGGAGTAATCATTTCCTTAGACTTCTAGACAGAATCTAATAGGAAATAACACTTACTAACCAAAAACAAAAGAAGAAAGAAAAGAAAAAGAAAATTTGTTACACAGTATGATTTAATATGCTATATATGGTAATCTCTGCATTTTTTTTTTTTCATGTGCTTAACTTATGTTTTAATATTTTTTACATATTTCCATTTGCAGGTGAACACTAATGGAATAATATCATTCACTTATAAAGAAAGTTCATACACTCCTGTAGACTTTCCTCGGAATAATTCCTTCCCAGTGATTGCTCCATTTTGGGCAGATATTGACATTGAACGTGTCGGTGGTACTGTCTACTACTTGGAATCTAGTGACAAAAACTTGTTGGATTTAGCCTCAGCAGAAGTTCGTAAATATTTTCCCTATCGTAGGAATTACAATGCAAAGTGGATATTCATTGCAACATGGTACAATGTTGGACATTACCAGGCTAGTGATCATAGGAAAAATTTGGTAAGGAAAGAACAATCTGCTTATTGTTGATTTTTTTTTTTTTTTTTTTTTTTTTTTCCTTTATCACCATTCCTTCGATGCTGATAAAAAAGAAAATAATTGAGGCATTGTATTTATTATGAGTCTAAGATGTTGGATTATTGATTATTATTATCAAATCTTGCTAAAGCTCTTTAAAACCCTTTCGTTACTGTATTTCTTTTGAGATGCTCTGTGTTTCTTTCAATTGTTTTAAATATAACAAAGAATTTAGTAAAATAACTTAGTTATCATTAAGCTAGTGTTAGGAACATAAATTGTGACTAAGGTTTGGTGGAAGATTTTAATTTAAAAGTGATGAAAACAAGACATTTGTACTTAGAGCCAGAGCCGGTTTCAGCCGGGTTGGTAACAAAAGGATTAATGTGGACAAACACTCTTATTTTATATTTAAATGTTTTTTGTTTGTTTGGGGGTGGGGGTGGATAGGAAAGCTTATCATCTAGCTTTAAAAATATTTCCTTCTCTGTGCTCATTCGGTCTGCTAGAAATAACAGTCAAATTACACTCTACCATCATAGAAAAGGAAGTATGTATTGGTTTATGTAGTCCTTTATATGTTATGCCTGAGAAAAAAGATGGGATGGTCATGGCTGGAACAGCATTGATCAACATAATACTAACTGTAAAGCCATAACACTGATGCTAGCTTGGAAAAATGTATGTTGCTACTACAAGGGAGTATTTATGCTTACTTGACTTGGTAGAAATAGCTGTTAAATCATTTTTACACCACAGTTTTTTTTTTTTTTTTTTAAATACAACTGATAATGTAGTCTTAGATACACTATGTCTTGAAAAAGAAATGGTGGTGATCACAGCAGAAATGTCTTTAATTAAAAGCCAATTTAGTGTCAGAGCTAATTTGGGTTATATTCTTCCACCTTCCATTTCTCCCTATTTGAGCAAATCATCTTGTTTCCTTGGGTCACCAAATTGTGTCCCAAGGTCCTGCATTAACCGAAGTTCCCAGTCGTTCCATCCTAGAAAGTCCTCTCATTGGAATTCCCTACCTGCTCACGTTTTTTTTTTCTGCAGCCATCAGCATGTTCAAGAAGAACCCATAAACCATGTCAGTCTCATTAGTTTTAAAAGAAGGGTGAGGTGTAGGTGGAGGAGAAAGGTCAATGAAGTCCATGGGCCTAATGCCACCCTCTAGAATAGTAGTTCTTAGATTTTGGTAACATGTCACTCTTTACCAAATGACATTTTACAAACACCCTGTCCTATGCCTTGCAAAATGTAAAGCTGAATATTTTAATCAAACAGAAACTAATCTTTATATATAAAAGTGAGGTTGTGTGCTGTCTGTCTCCTACGATTTAGATTCCTAACTACTCCCACATTTTGCAGTGCAGTTTAACCAAAACCGGGTATCTTATAGTCGTGATTCATATCGAGCCCTTCTGGGTATTAGCGCGTGTCTACGATGAGTCTATGATTTTAAAAAAATTACCATCATTTTTTCCATTTTAATGCATTTTTTCGCTATTATATAAGGGAATTAACTCTCTAAAAATGTCTTCGATGAGTCAACGATTTAAATAAAAATTTACCATCATTTTTTTCCATTTTTAATGCATTTTTTGCTATTTTTTGGCTATAACTCTCTAAAAATGCTTATATAGTTATTTCCCTTACAAACCCGAGCAACGCCGGGCGATACTGCTAGTTTTGTATAAAGGTTAAGTAATTATTTCTTATGCTATTCCATCTATTGTATGCCTCTTTTTAGATATTTGCATGGTGTAGTGCCTCCCTTTGTTAAATTTTCTTGGAAATTACTAAAGAAGGGAAAGATTTACATTGTGAAATTATATTTATGCCCATAAATTATATAATGCACATAAATAAAATACTATTAGCATTATTACCAAGTGTTAATGAATCAAAATTACTTGTAGGTGTACAGGCATACCTTGGCTTAAGTCGTTTTGATCTAAGTCATTCTCAATTATACATCAGTTTTCAAAAATAATACATAGAAAAATAAAAATCAAGTTAAGTAAATTTTACTTGACTTTACGTCTGTCCTCCACAAATATTGCAATCGTAAAATCACTAGAAAACCATTAAAAGCACATAAAATCATGTTACTGTACAACAAATAAGAATAAAAACATATAAAATCATATTAACAGATGTACAATAAATGTTAAGGCACACACCATAAAGTAGTGTAGTTTTGTGAATGAAATCACATGTACGTATTGGTAAATTAAAAAATTTTTTTTTTTTTTACTATTGCAAAATAATAATGATGATTACTTAATTTGTTTTTTAAGCTTAAAAAGGCTTTTATTTTTACCATGTCTTATTGCAAACCGTCAAATGTAAATATTGTACATAATTCCTCATCTCTTAACCCTTTAGTGTTTAAACCGGCCATATCTGGCCCAAATATTCTACATGTTTTATAGCCTCTCACACCTGACCTACAATGTCATGCTAAAAATAAACAATCACATCACTGAAACCTCAAAGCTATAAGATAATGCATGATTAATTCAAAACAATTTGAGTGAAAAAGTATTATATTTAACAGAGTAATCTGAACACTAAAGGATTAAATATACAGAACTGAAATAAACATTGTGTTTGAGAAAGTAATCTGGATGCTAATATATCTAAGAATCCTTATGATACCACTAAGCACCCAGTACCATCACCCCCAAGCGCTCTCTTGTGAGGTTAAGACCAAGAAAAACCCATGAAAGATGAAATAGCAGCCCATGGTGCTGGCCCTCCCTCCCTCCCCCTTCTCTACTGTTTAGTCAGGGAGGGAGACTGGTACATACTACTTCTCTACTTTTTCTCTTGGGCTTCCAAGACTGGTAGGGGTAAAAAGGTGAAGAGCTGGGAAAGAATATCTTCCGATCCACCAATCTGAACTGGTCCTTTATTTTAAGAACCCCGCTGAAAGAATGAAGGGCGAAGTTGACTCCAGGAGGATTTGGGCTGTGTGTGCAGAGAGCTGGAACGGATCCTACAAAGCATTTTGTTTTATGCTTTCATGATTCTACCAATTTATTGCAAATATCTACATAGGCGCAGGAATGGCTGTGTGGTAAGTAGCTTGCTTACCAACCACATGGTTCCGGGTTCAGTCCCACTGCATGGAATCTTGGGCAAGTGTCTTCTACTATAGCCTCTGGCCGACCAAAGCCTTGTGAGTGGATTTGGTAGACGGAAACTGAAAGAAGCCCGTCGTATATATGTATGTATATATATATATATGTGTGTGTGTATGTTTGTGTGTCTGTGTTTGTCCCCCTAGCATTGCTTGACAACCGATGCTGGTGTGTTTACGTCGCCGTCACTTAGCGGTTCGGCAAAAGCAACCAATAGAATAAGTACTGGGCTTGCAAAGAATAAGTTCTGGGGGTTGAGTTGCTCGACTAAAAGGCGGTGCTCCAGCATGGCCGCAGTCAAATGACTGAAACAAGTAAAAGAGTAAAAGAGACTATACACACACACACACACACACAATTATATATGCATGCATACCCATATTTATATATTAAAAGACTCATTCACCCAGTGCATACTCCAACATACATCCTGTAGTTACAGTGTATTTGTGTATGTTATACTTCTACACATAGACACACATCCACGCATGCATATATACATACATACATACACATGAACATCCTGTCGTTAGCTTATGTTTTACTTACACCCTCACATATATCTACACAGTATATATGTGTCTGTATATACATACAGCATGTATGCGTATCTACATACATGCACATGCACACATGCTCATATATATTTACACACACTTCATGTACACTACTTCCTGTAGTGTATTTGTGTGTGTTGGCTTCCAGATGGGCGTTAACTTCTCTTATTGAGAATCAGTTATGCAGTAACTATTATGTCATCCCTTAGTCGCTACCTTATCATTGGTGAATGTCTTAAGTGCTTCTAGACTTCAGCTCATTTACAACATAATTAGTTTGGTTCTATTCTCTGTGTGTGTGTATGTGTGTGGTGGCGGATAAGGGCTTTGTATGTAATAGTGTTACTGTATCTTTATTATTAGTTTGTTTTTCTTTTTCCTTTGGAATTGGGGCTAAAAATATTTGGAAAATAAACTAAAAAAAAAAACCATGACCTGGTGGCCATTGGTTGTCTTTCATGCATTGAACTGAAGGAAGTCTCGATGCCAAAAGTATTTTAACTGGTTTGGCACCAATCTGTCTGAGACCACCACCACTGTGTTGTTGTTGGTTTTAAACTTCATATTTTAAAGTTATTGAGATTTACCTATTTCTTTATTACCCACAAGGGACTATACACAGAGGGGACAAACAAGGACAGACAAAGGGATTAATTGGATTACATCGACCCCAGTGCATAACTGGTACTTATTTAATTGACCCCGATAGGATGAAAGGCAAAGTCGACCTCGGCGGAATTTGAACTCAGAACGTGGTGGCAGATGAAATACGGCTACGCATTTCGCCTGGCGTGGTAACGCTTCTGCCAGCTTGTTGCCTTTGAGATTTACCATTAACAGACTATAGAACCTGATGTGGCCCCTGGTCTTGCCAGTTCCTGTCAAGCCGTCTAGCTCATGCTGGCATGGAAAACGAACATTGAATGTTGATGATGATGATGATGATGATTAAAGCACAGGTGTGACTGCATGGGAAGAAGCTTACTTCTAGGTTCCATCCCACTGCATGACACCTTGAACAAGTGTCTTCTATTATAGCCTCAGGCTTGTGAGTAAATTTGGTAGATGGAAACTGAAAGAAGCCTGCCGTGTGTGTGTGTGTGTCTTTGTGTTTATGTTTGTCCGCCATTGCTGTTTGACAACCAGTGTTGGTATGTTTATGTCTCCATAACTTAGCACTTTTTATGCTTATTTTATGTTAATTAATGTTCCTTTAAGTTTTATTTGTATTAAACTATTTGCTATGCTCTTGTAATACAAATAATACAAGTATCCACAATATTTTTTCTTTCTTTTCTTATATTAATATATAAATATATATATATATATAATATGAGGGAATATTATTCCAAACTTACAGGGAAAAATTCAATTTAGAAATACTAAATCAAATTTCACAAAATATAATATATATATATATATATGTATATTTATATATAAAAATGGAACAAAGATGCAATAGGGGACATTAAAACGTTTGGACAGATAGACGATACAAAGGCGAACAACAATTAGGACAGGCAAAAAAAGACGGGTCATTCTTGGCTTTCTTTCTTCAGTCAAGAACCAGAAGTCAAGACCATTTCGGAGAGTTACACTTGAGGTGGTTTGATATAGTTGTCCCCCAAAAAGTCTAAGCTAAGAGCATTAGACCCTTTTGTAAGAAAGCTAGCAACTGTGTACGGCAACAAAGACAGAAAAACAAAGAAACAAACAAAACATGGTACACAATTATGAATACAACAAGAAATAACAGGCGTCTTTCGACTTTATATATATATTATATATATATATATATATATATATATATAGATGTACTCGCATAGCAAGTGATTTGATCTGAGATCATGTGCTGAAACGAAAACAATTGCAGCGTGGAAGGTGTTTGTAAGCCATTTAAGAAACACACAAAATTCCGTTCGATTCACTTCAACATTTAAGTTTGTCAAAATATTTTCGTCACTTTAAGACCGCGACCTGTTCACTGACAAAAAAATGCAGCACGGATTTTTGCCAGTGAACAGGTCATGGATTTTAGCGACGAAAATATTTTGACAAATTAAACTTAAATGTTGAAGTGAATCGAACGGCTTTTGTGTGTTTCTTAGATGGCTTACAAACACCTTCCATGCTGCAATTATATATATATATATATATATACACACATACACATACACACACGCACACAAACACACACACACACAAGGGGGTGTTGAAAAGTTCCTGGATTTAAGGGTATCATGAAAGGTCTGGTTGGAGGTCCAGCCTTCCAAGTTCTTTTTCAGGGCTTAGAAAAACTGAAGGACCGCTGCAATAAATGTGTGAATCTGAGAGGGGAATATGTTGAATAAAATTACGATTAACTGATATGCCTGTATTTTCTTTTACCCAAAGCCAGGAACTTTTCTGTATGCCCTCGTATATTACTAATAGCAACAGATTTCTTGTATGTTTTATTTTGTGTTTGATGATTCTGAATGAAAGGAGTAATGCACATGGCCTTTGCAGGTCCTTCACGACTGGTATTGTTAAAGGCGGTGAGCTGGCAGAATCGTTAGCACGCTGGGCGAAATGCTTAGCGGTATTTCGTCTGCCGTTACGTTGTGAGTTCAAATTCCGCCGAGGTTGACATTGCCTTTCATCCTTTCGGGGTCGATAAATTAAGTACCAGTTAAGCACTGGGGTCGATATAATCGACCTGATACCTATGTCTGTCCATGTTTGTCTCCTCTATGTTCAGCCCCTTGTGGGTAATAAAGAAATAGGTATTGTTAATGTTCTGTTTCAACTGTTCCAAGTTGAATCTGTGAGACATGCACAGGCAGGAAATACCACTGGGATAATGCTCCAAGTGGTGTAAGCACAAGGCCATTCTAACTATATATTGTTATATTGTAACAGTAGGAAAAGCTGAGAGGGAGAGAGCGAGAGAGACTGCACAGCTGTGAGTTAGAGGCTGGAATATCTGTAAGTGGCTTTTCTCTGGTTGCAATCCAGAATATCAACGTCTGTAGTAGCAACAGTACTGTCTCCAACGTTGGCCTCACTTGAACTTAGTAGATCGTCCCAAATTGTTTAAGTATTATCTACTTACCATGCGAGTTTCACATGGGAATATACAGGAGGTTTTCTCTGTTGCTTTCCTTCATGGTTTTGTTTTTCTTTGTTTTACAAGACTCCATCTTGTTTGACCAGGTAGAAATAAGCTTTCCCCTCATGCCCAAAGCACTCAGAACATATAAACTTGAATAAATATTGCCAAGTTTTTCTCCAACATATATATATATATATATATATATATATATATATCATCATCATCATCGTCGTTTAACGTCCGTTCTCCATGCTAGCATGGGTTGGACGGTTCGACCGGGGTTCTGGGAAGCCAGAAGGCTGCACCAGGCTCCAGTCTAATTTGGCAATGTTTCTACAGCTGGATGCCCTTCCTAACGCCAACCACTCCGTGAGTGTAGTGGGTGCTTTTTACGTGCCACCTGCATATATATATATACACGATGGGCTTCTTTCAGTTTCCATCTATCAAATCCACTCACAAGGCTTTGGTCAACCCGAGACTATAGTAGAAGACACTTGCCCCGAGGTGCCATGCAGTGGAACTGAACCTGGACCCACATTGTTGGGAAGCAAGCTACTTGCCACACAGCCACTCCTGCAACTATATATATATATTTCTGTGCATAAGTTATTAAGAAGTTTGGTTTTTCAGTCATAAGGTCTCTGGTTCAATCCCACTGCTAGGTACCTTGGGCAAGCGTCTTGTACTATTTACTGCTAAGAGTCAGTACAAGTCTTGTGAATGAAATTCATTTGGTGAATTGTGGGAAAGGCTGTTGATGTACCATTATTCAAAGACCAGTCCTTGTCATGCAGTTTCCTGAGGATTACCATTTAAGTAAGATGAACAAATGACGCACTCAACCGTTGAAATACTACAGGAAAATCCATGTGTGTGGAATGGGGGAGGGAGGTGTACATTTAGTGAACAATTTTGTATACGAGTTGTTGTTAGTGAAGGCAATGTGTCATTATAGTTGTTTGTCATCTGGTGGTGAGCTGCTAGAATTGTTAGCACACTTGGCGAAACGCTTAGCAGCATTTCGTCTGCCTTTACATTCTGAGTTCAAATTCCACCAAGGTCAACTTTGCCTTTCATCCTTTTGGGGTCAATAAATTAAGTACCAGTCGCATACTGGTGTTGATCTAATCAACTGGCTCCCTCCCCCAAAATTTCGGGCCTTGTGTCTAGTGTAGGAAAGAAAAAAGAATTGTCAGCACACAGGGCAAAATGCTTAGCTGTATTTCGTCTGCTTTTACATTCTGAGTTCAAATGTTGCCAAGGTCAACTTTGCCTTTCATCCTTTTGGGGTCAATAAATTAAGTACCAGTTGCATACTGAGGTTGATCTAATCGACTGGCCCCCTCTCCCAAAATTTCAGGCCTTGTGCCTAAAGTAGAAAAAAAGAATTGTCTGCACACAGGGCGAAATGCTTAGCAGTATTTTGCCTGGCTTTACATTCTGAGTTCAAATTTTGCCAAGGTCAGCTTTGTCTTTCATCCTTTCAGGGCCAATAAATTAAGTACCAGTTGCATACTGGGGTCGCTGTAATTGACTATCTCCCTCCCCCGAATTTCAGGCCTTTTGCCTATATAAGAAAGGATTATAGTTGTTTGTGAGTTTGCCAAATAGCTTAATTGTTTGTGGGGTCAATGTGGAGCCTTCTTTTGTCTGAGTTGTTTTAGTGACCTAGTTTGTGCAATAGATGACTTTTTTTGTTTTTTTTTTTCATAGTGAGTTTACTATGTGACATAGTTGTCTGTTAGTGATGGCAATGTGACCTAGTGAAACAGCCCTGTTGTTTCTTGATGCAGTTGTGACCTAATTGCTTCGCTGATGAGAACACTATGCCACCAGTTTCTTTGTCCACCACAAGGTCCAGTCCTTATTGCCCTATGGTGGCTTGCACATGCCTCAACGACTGAGAGCTTGTCCAGCAGAGTGCAATTTTCTGGTGGGGTTGGGGCTCAAGTGAAAGGATAACAACCAGATTCATAGGGACCAACTCTTCTACCTACAAAAAACAATGTTACCAGAGTGTCAATGACAATTCAAAAACTAACAAGACTTGGGAGAAAAAGGCTTTACTGCCCAGCAGAGAAAAGTTGCCAATCACTTATGCTCCTTAGGGAACAAAGGGTTTAAGTATTTCCTGGTACCTGTAATATATGACCTATTCGGTAATGATTGTGTGACCAAGGTATTGGGTGGTGTGACATTTTCTATCACCAGTAATATGTTACCTATCTTTGGTTATATAATGGGATGGTGTGAACTGTTTCTTTTAATTCTATTAATATATAACCTAAATGTTGTTAGTTTTATTAGTATATGACCTAGTTGTTTGTTAATGGAGGTTTGTGTGACCTAATTATTTGCTAGTGAAAACTGTTAATGAGATTAATGAAACCTAGTTGTTAAAGTAAGAGCAGTGTTTTACCTGGTTGTTCCAGGTATTTAGAAATAGTTTATGTGAGCGAATCATTTACTAGTTTGGGTACTGAGTAAGCTAACCCTTTCATTACCAACCCAACTGAAACTGGCTCTTGCTCTGAGTACAAATGTCTTGTTTTCATAAATTTTGAATTAAAATCTTCCATCAAACCTTAGTCACAATTTATGTACCTAATACTAGCTTAATGATAACTAAGTTATTTTACTAAATTCTTTGTTATATTTAAAGTAATTGAAAGAAACACGGAGCATCTCAAAATGAATACAGTAACAAAAGGGTTAATTGTTTGAGAGGATAATGTATGACCTGGGAGTGTTATGATAAAGGCAGCATTGGACCTGGTTGCTGAAAATGAGACCCTTCTAATGTAACCTGGTTGTTTGATAATGATATAAGTTTGTGATTGAGTTGTTTGCTTGTCATTATTATTATTGTTTATCCTTCACTTAGCTCTGACGAGCAGATCTATGGTGACAGAGTTTCAGACTTCTTTTGTCATTAATCTTGTTTATCATTCGGATTACTCTGTCAAATTTAATGCTTATTCATTCACGTTGCTTTGAATTAACCAGGCATTATCTTGTAGCTTTGCGATATCGATGATGTGATTGTTTATTCTGAGAACAATATTGTAGGATAGGTGTGAAAGGCCGGATATAGCCAGTTTGAACATAAAATGAGCAGAATATTTTGTCTGGATATGGCCAGTTTAAATGCTACAGGGTTAAACATTTTATCTAGGATTACAATTAAATGCACAAGTCTCTGATATCCAAGAAGCTAAAATGTATCATCAGAAAGGCACACAGGAGTTATGATCTGGATGCAGCCTGGCCCCATTAGAGTGTCAGAAGTTAAGGACTGAATCACTTGACTGAGTGAGGTTTCTTCTCTAAAGCCCTTCGGGTGGTCAACTCTCTTGAGAGTTTCTTACCATTGTTCATTAATCACTTGATGATGATTACTTAGCCTCTAACTAATCAAAAAAATAAAAAAGTAACTTAGATATCATCTGGCCAGCTGGGTCTGCCTTATAAGTGCACCTGTATAAGGAACTTTCATAACCCCAAGTAGATCCTCTGGATTGAGTAACAGAGGCACCATATTTGTGTGTCACATTACTTTTTTTCTCCCATTTCAAGTGGAGAAAAGCTGAAAGCAGACAACAATTGGGGAATGTGTGTGTGTGTATATGTGTATATATTTACTATTGTTACTGTACCAGCCTATCTAATCACAAGTGTGATAAGCGAGTGTATTGTTGACTAATTAACCTTGTTTTGTAGTTTTACATATTCACACACACATACACACACACACACACACACACACACACACACACTTATTTTTTGTTTTCTGTAACATCCTTCACATTGACTTGAGGAACTCATATCAGTGGATTCAAGTCACAAGTTCAAATCATCATCATCAACTACATTTAATGTCTATTGTCCATGCTGGCATGGGTTGGTTGGTTGGTTGGTTTGACAGGGCCTGGTGACCAGCAGGGTTGCATTGTGCTCCAATGTCAGCTTTGACCTGGTTTCTATGGTTGGATACATTCAAGATATATCATCTGTTGTGGACTTCACAGGTCCTTTTGTTGTAATTCATTACTTAGCACACAAGCATAGCCTTACTGGCATGAGAAAAAACATTTGAGCAAGGTCGTTGCTAGTGTCGCTGGACTGGCTCCTGTGCAGGTGGCATGTAAAAAACACCATTTGAGTGTGGCCTTTGCCAGTATCACTTGACTGGCCCTCATGCCAGTGGCACGTAAAAGCACCCACTACACTCTCGGAGTGGTTGGTGTTAGGAAGGGCATCCAGCTGTAGAAACTATGCCAGATCAAGATTGGAGCCTGGTGCAGCTATCTGATTCACCAGTCCTCAGTCAAAATCGTCCAACCCATGCTAACCCATGGAAACTGGATGTTAAACAATGTTGATGATGATGATAACATGCAGTAAAGAAAATCACCAATTTCTGTTATTGCATATATATCATGGGTTTTATGGCCAGATGCCCTTTCTGTTACCCACTGCTCTTCAGTACAAAATGAATGACCTTTTTATCTTGCCATCAACAGTAGAAGTTGTCTGTGGAAACACCATAGAGTCTCTTATTATACAGAATTACTGTGTAGAACTCCCATCTCCTTTGCTCATGGCCTTCATTTCTGGTGTAGCTTATACGACAGGATGTTCTTTCTATCATCAATCACTTACATGTAACCAATCAATACTCTTAAGATTAAAATTGATCTGTGACCCAGGATTGTTCTGATTATGTGTTCATTGTAAGGCAACGAGCTGGCTGAAATTTTATCACGCCAGGTGAAATGCTTAACGGTATTTCGTCTGTCTTTACGTTGTGAGTTCAAATTCCGCCGAGGTTGACTTTGCTTTTCATCCTTTCAGGGTCGATAAATTAAGTACCAGTTACGCACTGGGGTCGATGTAATCGACTTAATACCTATGTCTGTTCTTGTTTGTCCCCTCTATATTTAGCCCCTTGTGGGTAATAAAGAAATAGGTATCTCATCTGTCTCTACGTTCTGAGTTCAAATTCCACTGAGGTCAACTTTGCTTTTCATCCTTTTGGGGTTGATAAATTAAGTACCAGTTACACACTGGGGTTGATGTAATCGACTTAATACCTATGTCTGTTCTTGTTTGTCCCCTCTATGTTTAGCCCCTTGTGGGTAATAAAGAAATAGGTATTTTGTCTGTCTTTACGTTCTTAGTTCAAATTCCACTGAGGTCAGCTTTGCCTTTCATCCTTTTGGGGTCGATAAATTAAGTACCAGTTGTGTACTAGGGTCAATCTAATTGCTTGGCTCCCCCCCCCCAAAAAAAAATTTGGGGCCTTGTGCCTGGAGTAGAAAAGATTATGTGTTCGTTGTTTTTACTAGCCCCCCCCCCTTTTATGGTGATTCTTTCACTGCCCTTGTTCCTTCCCAAAATTCTTCTTCTCTTTCTGCTAGTTTTACTTTTATTAAGTTAGTGTTAGTCACTTTGGTTTGGAATCTTACTGTTTGGTTTATTCAAAGCATCATTGGCATGTTTCATACCAGTAGATTCTTTGTCATTTGGCAAGAATCTCTTGTTTTAGTCGTTCTTTAGTTTCAGATACATCTGCTTTTGTTCCGTTTTCTTGCTTTTCTTTCTTTTTTTTTTTTTTAACCCTTTAGTATTCAAACCGGCCATATCTAGTCAAAAGTATTCTACCTGTTTTATGTTCTAACTGGCCAGATCTGGTCTCTCACACCAGCCCCACAATATCGTTTTAAAAATTAACAGCTACCTCATCAAAATCTCATAGCACCAAGATAATGCCTGATTAGTTCAAGGCAATGTGGATGAAAAAGGATTAATTTTGGCAGAATAATGCAAACACTAAAGGGTTAATATTGCTTTGTTATTGACTTCATTGAGAATTGAGAGATCTTTTCTCTTCTGTCTCTCTTTCTTGGAATATTTATTTTCTTACTTAGATTTTGATACCCTTCAGTAAGATTTAACCCTTCAGCATTCCAATTTCTCTGTCAATTGTAACACATATTTATTCAGCGTTTTGAATTAATCATGCATTATCTTTTAGCATTGAGATTTCAATGATAGTTTATTCTTCGAAGGATATTGTCAGGGAGATGTGAAAGGCTCATGGACCAGGCAGAATATTTTGAGCTGGATATGACCAGTTTAAATGCTGGAGGGTTAAGGGACTACCCAGTCCCCTTTGAATCCACGATGGCTGTTGCATATATTACTCTTTTACTCTTTTACTTATTTCAGTCATTTGACTGTGGCCATGCCGGAGCACTGCCTTTTTAGTCAAGCAAATCAACCCCAGGACTTATTCTTTGTAAGCCTAGTACTTATTCTATTGGTTTCTTTTGCTGAACCGCTAAGTTATGGGGGCATAAACACACCAGCGGTGTTGGGGGGACAAACATATACACACACACACACATACATACGTATGTATATATATATATATATATATATATATATATACTAGCATGCTAGCACGGATGTTAAACGTTGATGATATATATATATATATATATATAATATATATATATATATATATATATATACTAGCATGCTAGCACGGATGTTAAACGATGATGATATATATATATATATATATATTATATATATATATGAAAAAACAAACGACAGGCTTCTTTCAGTTTCTATCAACCATATCCACTCACAAGTTCATCTAATTTGGTGATGTTTGAATTTGCTTAAATTAAGCCTGCAATAATCAAATTTTTTTTTTTATTGTTGAGTTTTATCTTTCAAAAGTGCTTTTCTTTACTCATAAGAATAATAACCGTACAATTATTTATTAAATTATACTCAGTTTGAGTTAAAGATAGAATGTTAACTTCTCATAGGGGCCAGTTTGCCAGCTTCATGACATTAATGCCCCACTTGGATGGGATGCTAGTCTATCACAGGAACACTCCCTTTTGCCAGCTGAGTGGACTGGAACAACATGAAATGAAGTGTTTTGCTCAAATACAAATACACAACACATTGCCCAGTCCAGGAATCGAAACCACAATCTTATGATCATGAGTCCAACACCTTAACCACTGAGCCACGTGCCTCGTGCCTCCCAGTGCTCAGTTTTAGAGCGCCCGGGATATAATTTTCACTTTCAGGGTTCCCCGTTTTAAAATCTTCGTCATTTTCCCTTTAATTTATATTTTTCTTTTGTGCAGTTTTAGTTTGGTTTATGTTGGTCACAACTGTCCATTTGTCAGGTTTAGGTTTATCATATTTTGTTATTTATTTCCTTTGTGTTGCAGGTCTTGGTTTTATCTTCATGAATTTGCAATACTTATATTGTTGTTATTGTTAGATATTCTGTATTCATCACTCGGTGTATGCCAACCCCCGTTGCTTGCGAAGACATGTTGGGGCAAGCAAAATCGAAATTGAATTGAACCAGCCAGGACCCCTGGTCTGGTGGTACGTAAAAAGCACTATCCGACTCGTGGCCGATGCCAGCGCCGCCTCGACTGGCTTCCGTGCCAGTGGCACGTAAAATACACCAATCCGACTGTGGCCGTTGCCAGCCTCGCCTGGCACCTGTGCAGGTGGCACGTAAAAAGCACCCACTACACTCACGGAGTGGTTGGCGTTAGGAAGGGCATCCAGCTGTAGAAACATTGCCAGATAAGACTGGAGCCTGGTGCAGCCTTCTGGCTTCCCAGATCCCCGGTCGAACCGTCCAACCCATGCTGGCATGGAGAACGGACGTTAAATGATGATGATGATGATGATGATTCCTTCTTTTAAATGTTCTATTTCAAATTCTGCTATTTTTTTCCATTCTAAGAATGGTATCCTCTTCATTAGTTTGTTGATAGGTCCACCAGTACATCTAGATCTGGCTGTTTTCTTTCCACATTTTATATGGACATCATATTGTGTGTAGAATTCCGCTGAGGTCAACTTTGCCTCTCATCCTTTTGGGGGTCAATAAATTAAGCACCAGTTGTGTACTGGGGTCGATCTAATCGACTGGTCCCCTCCTCCAAAATAGAATCCTTGTCTCATGTCATTTTTACTTTTTCTGTGTTTTTTGTGAGACTCTATGATAAAAGTCTGATCCTGTATCTAAATTATCATCATCTTCATTTAATTCCAATTGGAATTAAATGAAGATGATGATAATTTAGTGGTTAAGGTGTTTATTCTCGTCCTCTTAGCATTTAGGTTTCTCTGTGAAATGTATTGCTTATTCATTCATCTTACTGTGAATCAATCATGAATTAGTTTGTTGCTTCGAGATATCAAAGATGTGATTGTTTTATTCTTTTGCTCTCTTACTTGTTTCAGTCATTTGACTGTGGCCATGCTGGAGCACCGCAATTAGTCGAGCAAATCGACCCCCCAGGACTTAGTCTTTGTAAACCTATATTGGTCTCTTTTCAGGCGGCGAGCTGGCAGAAACGTTAGCGCTCCGGGCGAAATGCTTTGCAGTATTTCGTCTGTCGTTACGTTCTGAGTTCAAATTCCGCCGCGGTCGACTTTGCCTTTCATCCTCTCGGGGTCGATAAATAAAGTACTAGTTTCACACTGGGTCGATGTAACCGACTTAATCCCTTTGTCTGTCCTTGTTTGTCCCCTCTATGTTTAGCCCCTTGTGGGTAGTAAAGAAATATATATTGGTCTCTTTTGCCGACCCGCTAATTTACAGGGATGCAGTCAAGCGATGTTGAGGGGACAAACATATACACACACATATATACATATATATGATGGTCTTCTTTTCAGTCTCCGTCTGCCAAATCCACGGACAAGGCTGTGGTCAGCTCGAGGCTATAGTAGAAGACACTTGCCCAAGGTGCCAAGCAGTGGGACTGAACCCGAAACCATGTGGTTGGTAAGCAAGCTACTTACCATACAGCCACTCCTGCACCTATTTACTCTTCTACTCTTTTACTTGTTTCAGTCATTTGACTGCGGCCATGCTGGAGCACCGCCTTTAATCGAGCAACTCGACCCCGGGACTTATTCTTTGTAAGCCCAGTACTTATTGTATCGGTCTCTTTTGCCAAACCGCTAAGTGACGGGGACATAAACACACCAGCATCGGTTGTCAAGCGATGTTGGGGGGACAGACGCACAAACACACACACATACACATGCATACATATATATACATATATACGACAGGTCTGTTTCTGTCTACTAAATCCACTCACAAGGCTTTGGTCGGCCCGAGGCTATAGTAGAAGACACTTGCCCAAGGTGCCACGCAGTGGGATTGAACCCGGAACCATGTGGTTGGTAAACAAGCTACTTACCACACAGCCACTCTAGAATGGCATTGGAGGGTAAGTGTGAGAGGCCAGATCTATCCAGCTCCAATGTAAAGCAGGTGCAATATCTTGGCCCGATATGGCCTGTTTAAATGCTAAAGGGTTGAAATGTCCCTTTCCTGATTAAAAAACCTCAGGTTGAATGATACAATTTTTATTTGAATTATTCAGCATATTTTGTGATTAATGCTGTACTGCAGTCTGACATTGATACGGACTGTGCTTCGACGGTCTTGTGTAAGAATGTTGGTTGTAATAAACATTTGTAAAACATCATTTATATGTAGTAAATATTGATAGTTTATTGTGTTTGTTCATTCATGTTATTGGATAATTTTCTGAGCAACAATTCTGTCTTCTCGTATGTTATACATACCCCTGTGTTCCCTCCTTTAACCCTTTAGTATTTAAACCGGCCATATCTGGCCAAAATATTTAATCTGTTTTATGTTCAAACTGACCAGATCCAGGCTCTCACACCTACCCTACAATGTTATTCTACATTAAGTAATTACACCATCAAGATCTTGAAGATATGAGAAAATGCATGATTAATTCAAATCAATGTGAATCAATAAGTATTATGTTTGATAGAATAATCTGAACACTAAAGGGTAAACGTCCCCTGGTTGTTGTTGTTACTGTTATTATTATTATTATTATTATCATCATTATTATTATTAAGGTGGCAAGCTGGCAGAAACATTAGTACACTGGGCAAAATGCTTAGTGGTATATTGTCTGTCTTTATGTCCTGGGTTCAAATTCCGCTGAGGTCGACTTTGCCTTTCATCTTTTTTGGGTCGATAAATTAAGTACTAGTTGTGTACAGGGGTCAATCTATTCAACTGGCCCCCTCCCCCCAAATTTCAGGCCTTGTGCCTAGAGTAGAAAAGAATTATATTTTAAGGTAGCGAGTTGGTAGAATTGTTAGCATCCCGGGTGAAATGCTTAGCAGAATTTCACTCATCGCTATGTTCTGAGTTCAAATTCCACTGAGGTCGATTTTGCCTTTCATCCTTTCAGAATCAATAAATCAAGTACCAGTTGCATTGTGGGGTCGACTTAATTGACTGGCCTCCCCATCCCCTAAAATTTCGGGCCTTGTGCCTAGAGTAGAAAAGATTATTATTATTATTATTATTATTATTATTATTATTATTTGTTATTATTAAGACAGTGAGCTGGCTGAATCAGTATCATATCAAACAAAATACCCAGTGGCATCATTTCTTCGAGTTCTTTTGTGTTCTGAGTTCAAATCTCACTGAGGTCAGCCTTGCATTTCATCCTTGTGGGGTCAATAAAAGAAGTACCAGTTGAAATCTGAGATTGCTGTAATCAATGTACTCCCTCCCCTCAAAATTGCTGTACTTGTATCAAAATTAGAAAGAATCATCATCATCAGCATCATCATCATCATCATTATTATTATTATTAGTAGTAGTAGTAGTAGTTGTAGTAGTAGTAGTAGGAGAGTATTGAATGTAAAGAATAAAAAGTTTTGAATGGTACAACAATGCACTATAATATAAAAATAAAAATGGACTGTATACCTGTTGTAATTTAGTTATCCATAGTCTGATGATATTTTGGAATAAAACCGATTATAGCAGTAACTCCATTTAAGAATATCCGAAGAAGGAATTGTATCCCAAAATATCATTGGACTAAATTACAACAGGTATATTCTCTTTTACTCTTTTACTTGTTTCAGTCACTTGACTGTGGCCATGCTGGAGCACCATCTTTTAGTCGAGCAAATCGAACCCAGGACATATTTTTATGTAAGCCCAGTACTTATTCTATCGGTCTCTTTTGCCGAACCGCTAAGTTCCGGTAACGTAAACACAACAGCATCAGTTGTCAAGCGATGTTGGGGGGACAAACACAGACACACAAACATATACACTCACACACACATATACATATATATATATATATATATATATATATATATATATACATACACATATACGACGGGCTTCTTTCAGTTTCCGTCTACCAAATCCACTCACAAGGCATTGGTCGGCCCGAGGCTATAGTAGAAGACACTTGCCCAAGGTGCCACGCAGTGGGACTGAACCCGGAACCATGTGGTTCGTAAGCAAGCTACTTACCACTTTTTTTTTAATATTATAGTGCATTGTTGTATCATTCAAAACTTTTTATTATTATCAGATCGATGAATTATCTGAATCGTTTGAGAATCAAACAAAATGATGCCCTTTGGTATTTGTTCCAACACTTTTATACATTCAAGTCCCTTAATGACAGACTTTCTTTCCTTTCCAATCTTTCCACTGTCGGTAAAATACAATTCTCTTCGAAGAGTGTTGGTGCTGTTGTAGCATTAGTGCCAGACATTGAAGTTGCTGTTAAGATACGTTTATATATATATAAGGAGTGGCTGTGTGGTAAGTAGCTAGCTAACCAACCACATGGTTCCGGGTTCAGTCCCACTGCGTGGCATCTTGGGCAAGTGTCTTCTACTATAGCCCTGGGCCAACCAATGCCTTGTGAGTGGATTTGGTAGACGGAAACTGAAAGAAGCCCGTCGTGTATATATATATATATGTATGTGTTTGTCTCCCTAGCATTGCTTGACAACCGATGCTGGTGTGTTTACGTCCCCGTCACTTTGCGGTTCGGCAAAAGAGACCGATAGAATAAGTACTGGGCTTACAAAGAATAAGTCCCGGGGTCGATTTGCTCGACTAAAGGCGGTGCTCCAGCATGGCCGTAGTCAAATGACTGAAACAAGTAAAAGAGTAATATATATATATATATATAATTGTAGTAGTGGTAGTGTTGGTATTGTGATGATGTCGGTTGTTGTTGCTCTTTATAACAACAACTGTTATGATTTCTGCTTTAGTTCATCTTCTATATTTAGTATCTGTTGTTTATCTCTTCAGCTGCACAACATTCCAGCTAACAGTTACATACATACATATATATATATATGTGTATTTATATATAGCCACCACTGCCATCGCTGCTACTAGCAGCAGCAGTGGTAATATACTGAGGGGCTCTGCACCACTTTCGTGGAATTTCCCAGCATCCTTAAAGATATACTATATTTAGATGAAGGAAGGCTGATAGTGTGGGGTGGTAAAGTCCCTCTCCTCCTTTACCAGTTTGTAGTAAATATAGTCGGGGGCTTGGTGTAGCAAGATGGAGGTTGAAGTTATATGATGCGTGTAGCTGTTTAGCATTAGTGTGTAAGGTTTGGAGTTATGTCATTGTATAGTTTGTGTGTATGTGTGTGGTGAAGTTTGTATGTGTGTTGTGTAGCTATGAGGGAGCGAGACAGACAATAGGGAGAAACTTGAGTATAGTCAGAGAAAACCCTCAACTGTTATCCTCAGAGGATCTTTTTTGAAGTACATGAGTATAAACCTTTCAGACCAAGCATATTTAAAGAAAAAAAAAATGAAAAAAAATATTTCTAAATTCATCATTTGTTGAACTCAATACATGGAGTAGAGTACATATATTCATTCAAAGCAGATTAATTATTTCATTACTGCTACTATGGGTTTTCCCCATTAATGCATTCCTCTGAAGTCTATACCCAGCTGTCTGTCTGCCTGGCATTGGATTAATCAGTCTGTCTTATATATGTCATGCTACTGGACCTTCATCTCCTGGTGGAGGCATAGGAGTGCCATTATGACATACTACATATCCTGGGCATGTTTAGACTTGATGCGGTCCATTTCTCTCTGAGCTTGCACACTGCTGATTTATTTGAGAGAGAGAGACTAACAGAAAGAAATAAAGAGAAGAATTGAATTCAGAGAGATCTGATACGCTTTATCAGACCCCAAAAAGATGAATCCATCACAAAGTGCAGTTTTAGTTGTGGCATGATGGCTTGTGTGTCTCAGTAACCCTGAGAGCTATACCAGTGAAGTACAAGCTTCTGATAGGGCTCCCCTTTACTAGACAGGACGAAGGGTAGAGGCCAGACTAATATGGACCACCCCTAGCTAGAAAAAAAGCAAAGTCAGAGAAGTATTGACAATTCAAAGCCAACAAGACAACAGAAGGCCACCCCTCAGAGAAATGTATAATGTGGTGCTACAAAATCCAAAAAGGACCAACATCTTGTGTAATAGGTCAGGCCATGACCTGTGACCCACAAAGGAAGCAAAAGAGAGGACACTCTAAAATAGTTGGAGGTAGGATATTGAGGCAGAGGTATAAAAGCAGGGATTCAGCTAGATAGAAGCAGAAAAGACAGGTCCAGAGTCGAGGGTAGTGAAGAAAGCCATTGAAGGTCTTAGGCTCCATAGGGAGTGAAAGGTTTAAGTAATTATAAGGGGTAACATTGCATTTCCCCTGTCAACAAGTAATCTACTTTGCACCTCATGATTGTGAGCCCAATGCTTTGACTACTGAGTCGTGAAGATGCCTGGCTTAGTGGTTAGAGCATTGGACTCACAATCATGAGGTAGTGAGTTCAATTCCAGGACTGGGCTCTGTTTTGAGTTCTTGAGCAAAACACTTTATTTCTGTCACTGGTACCAATCTGTATCGGCCTTTGCCTTTCCCTTGGATAACATCAGTGGCGTGGAGAGAGGAGGCTGGTGTGCATGGGCTACTACTGGTCTTCCATAAACAACCATGTCCAGATTTGTGCCTCGGAGGGTAACTTTCTAGGTGCAATCCCATTGCCATTCATGATCAAAGGCGGGGGGGGGGTCTTTTTACCTTAAAAAATATGTAAAAAGAGAGTTCCTTTACTTGTAAACCAGGTAAAGGTTAGCAGGCAGAAGGGTATCTGGTTTTAAAACAATACCTCAAAAATGCATTCATCTGATTCATACTAGCATCAAAAAATAGATGTGAAAATGATGTCTGTTAGGCAGCTGGTGATGGAAGTGTGTGTTTGATGCTTGTTTTTTTTTTTATTCTTCTATTTGTTTCAGTCATCTGACTGCGGCCATGCTGGAGCTCCACCTTTAGTTGAACAAATCGACCTCAGGGCTTATTCTTTGTATTCCTAGTACTTATTCTGTTGGTCTCTTATGCTGAACTGCTAAGTGACTTGGATGTAAACACACCAACATTGGTGGTCAAGCAATGGTGAGGGGACAAGCCCAGACACACACACACCACACACACACACACACACACACACACACATATATATATATATATATATATATATATATTATATATAATATATATATACGTCAGGCTTTCAGTTTCTGTCTACCAGATCCATTCACAAGGCTTATGTGAATTTTTTTTTATCTTTTTTTCTCTTTGTTCTAAGCAGGGCTGTGGGGTCAAAACAAAAAACTTTGACTCTGACTCCTCTACTATTGGCACCTCTGACTCTGACTCCTCTTTATGTAATTAAGGGATGGTGGTCTACATATCTCATAAAGCATATGTATACCCTTGTACTCTGAGTAGGCCTATATGTTGTAACTGGTTTATTTTAAAGAATAAAGAGATTGTGAGTCGGTATCAGAGTCAGTATAATTTTACCGACTCAGACTCCAGCTACCCCTTAATTGTTTCCGACTCCAACTTCACAGCCCTGGTTCTAAGTTGCCCTTCGTTCTTGAAGGGTTGAACTTGCTAAAATGATTTTGGTTTTTTGCTTGTCTTGTCATATATATATTATGGCATGTGTTGATAATCCATGATTATCCTACATTGGGATTACAATTGTGGCTAAGATAATCCTTACTTTAGGGTCTCTAGTTTAGGGAAGTTTTGTTGCACACACCCACACACATATCATCATTATCATTATCATTTAACATCCTCTTTCCATACTGGCATGGGCTAGATGGTTTGACTGAGGACTAGCAAGCCAGAACACTGTACAAGGCCTCAGTCTGATCAGGTAGGGATTCTACAACTGTATGCCCTTCCTAATGCCAACCACTCCGAGAGTGTAGTGGGTTTTTTTTTTACATGCCAATGACACAAGGGCCAGTTCGGCAATACTGGCAACGACCCACGCTCAAATGGTGCTTTTTATGTGCCACCAGCACGGGAGCCAGTCAGGCGGCACAGGACCAAGGAGTGTGTTGTATTCTTGAGCCCAACACTTCCTTTCGTGTTGCTCCAACCCTGTGACAGAATAGCTGTCCAATGAGGGAGAATGTTTGTCTGCTTGTATAGCCAGTGGGTCTGGCATAATTTGAAAGTTAACATGGTGCAAAGCGAATTGTGACCAGTGATGTGTAACAACATTCGACAGTCTGGTCAATCATGTGATGTGTATCATCATCGTCATCATTTAATGTCTGCTTTCCGTGCTGACATGGGTTAAACAGTTTGATTGAAAGTGGTTAGCTGGAGAGGTGCACAAAGTTCCCATCTGAAACCATTTGGCGAGGTTTCTACAGTTGGATGCCCTTCCTAACGCCAACCACTCCGGGAATGTAATGCGTGCCAGTTACATGACACGAGCATCGGTCACAGCTAGTTTCACTTGGCTTCACAAATCTTCTCAAGCACAGCAAATCGCCAAAAGTCTCAATCACTTGTCATTGCTTCCGTAAGGACCAACATTCGAAGATTTTGCTTTATCATCATCATCATCATCATTGTTTAGCGTCCGTTTTCCATGCTAGCATGGGTTGGACGGTTCAACTGGGGTCTGGGAAGCCAGAAGGCTGCACCAGGCCCAGTTTGATCTGCCAATGTTTCTACGGCTGGATGCCCTTCCTAACGCCAACCACTCCATGATTGTAGTGGGTGCTTTTTACGTGCCAGACGAGTCTGGCGAACGGCCACGATTGGATGGTGTTTTTTATGTGCCACCGGCACGGGGGCCAGGTGAGGCTGGCAACAGCCACGAACGGATGGTGCTTTTTACGTGCTTTATATATATATATATATACATACACTCTTTTACTTGTTTCAGAGTGTACAACTGGGCAAGAGACTCACAGAATATACATTTTTTTCATTCGAGTAATGGAGCACAACACACAGCAAATTTATATTTATATAAATGCGGATACAGCTGCATATAGATTTATGTGTTTCTTTGTCGTAGTTTAATTTTAAAGTTAATGTTTCATCCTGCCTATATTCAGATTGAATGAATGTGGTTATTAAGCTTTCACTTTTATATTATACTATGAAAGACTGTAGGGAATAAAATGTCTGACTTAAAGGTTTGGTCGCTGTTTAGTTACATATTTAGGAGTTGGTTATTGTTTCACTTATTGAATTTATTTACCAATACTGTTGTGTATAGGGTAAATGTGTTTGAAAGTTGCGGTTTCTTTGGTATGTTTGTTCCCAAACAACACTTACTTTAGCACTGTTGACACCGCCGGATTGAATGGTACTGTCCAGGTGTCAAAACCATCATGATATCCATGTGGCAGCTGATGATGGATTGTTGGTATGGCTGTTTTTGTATATGTGGAATAGTATTATAACACATCCTTTTGATATATATATATATATATATATATATATATATATATATTGATTATTATCCAATGTTCCCATTTATTTTATTTGCTTGAATAATTGACAGCTGAATTGCATTGATGCTCTCTTCTTACCAGTAACTACTCAGATGTGTTGTCCCTTCTTGCTACTAACTACTCAACCAGGGAATAACAAGTAGAGCCTTATTTTTGCTTGCTCAGTGTAACTGAAGTACATAAATTCATGTATGAATAAATACACATATGCATTTAGTCTCACTATGAAATTGAGCCCTGCAAAAGCCATTTAAGAGGTGTGAGATGAGGATCGAACTTACTAGCTTTTTCTTTTCACTGTTGTTTAACAATCCATTGTCACTGTGTATATTTATATTTACGCCAGCCTACCCTGGCACCTGTGCCGGTGGCGCGTAAAAAGCACCATCCGTACATGGCCGATGCCAGCGCTGCCTTGACTGGCTTCTGTGCCGTTGGCACGTAAAATGCACTAATCCGATCGTGGCCATTGCCAACCTCGCCTGGCACGTAAAAAGCACCCACTACACTCACGGAGTGGTTGGCGTTAGGAAGGGCATCCAGCTGTAGAAATACTGCCAGATCAGACTGGAGTCTGGTGCAGCCTCCTGGCTTCCCAGACCCCGGTCGAACCGTCCAACCCATGCTAGCATGGAAAACGGACGTTAAACGACGATGATGATGATAAGATATGCTGTATTGGTTCTGTAATAATAATTGGAAGTTAGGAGTGTTAACGGCTTTGTTAAGTGAGGTACAGTAAACAATGGTAGTAGTTAAATGCAAATGCATGGTTGTGTGGTGAGTAAGTAGTCCACAGTAGTCCATTGAGTCAAATCTCAAAGCAGTTGGTGTTTTGTAAGCAGTACCCCGGGTATTGAACCAGAAGCACATACAAGGTGTGACTCTCACTAACCAATTACGCTTAGGGGGTGGGACGGGTGAGTGTTGTGTCTGGATGTGCCTTTTGTGCTGTATGACTGTACTTTGCTGTGCTACGCATATTGTGTGTGGATGTGCCTTTTGTAATTGTGTGATTGTGTGTGAGAGATAGATAGATAGAGAGAGAGAGAGAGAGAGAGAGAGAGAAAATGTGGGCAGAGTTGACAGGATTTTTGGAAAGAAAGAGTTGAGATTGTATTTGTGGTAATAGGTGAAAGAGCAATATTTAGAGAGAGAGAGAGAGGTGGATAGACAAACAAGCATAAAGAAAAACAGCCACAAAATGAACAATTCTGAATTTATCCTACAGTTGTGTGGGTAGAAGAATTTTTCTCTCCCCCTCTCTCATACACATGCCTGGGAATATACATGTAATTTTTAGTAACTGCTTCATAATTGCATACACACTCGAGATGTTTGTTGAACATGGGACAAAAAAAGTTTTCTATCTTTGCAATCACTTAATATTAAAAGCACTCGAAAAGATCAATCCAACGAAGGGGGCCTCTACATGGTTGCTTGACATACTAGAAGTAGCTACCAAGTTCCCTCTAATCACATCCTGTCTTAAACAAGGGGAAAATGTATTGAGCAATGTTGTACCAGAAGCGCCAGCAAGATGATATAAACATGGCTGGAAGACCTCTTAGTATTTAGATGGTTCTGTCAAATGTAATGCTTATTTATTTGAGGGATTTTCAGCTACTTTTTCCTTTTTAAAAGCAACCTCCATTGAGGGTCCCTTGTTGCCATAGTTGAGCAATATGAAGGTTGTATTTTCAATTTTTGCAACCATAACATTATTCTTTGGCAAAGGGAAGAAATGTAGTTCACTTCATACAAGTATGTTTCTCGTTATTATTATTTAGCCCTGGGTCTGTTTGCTTGATCAAGATCAAGCAAACCTGCAACTTAGAGGCAGCCAGTCATTCAAATGATATGTGTGGTTAATAGCTGGATTGTTCCATGTAATATGGTGCCGGTGATGAGGATGATGGTGAGTGATGATGGTAATAAGGATGATGAAGGCAATAATAATTTTGTTGTTGTTAAATATTGTGTGTTTGTCCCTAGGTTGGCTTTGATTCACTCCAGTCCTATCTCAAATACCTCTGATCAAGAAAGTAGAGTGATTTGGGAGAGATTTGGCTGCTACATCTAGCATGTTGAACAACCTAGTTAGAGGCTCCTTAGTTCCTAGCAGTGATGACAAGGGCGTTGGGAATTAAAATTGCTTCTGTTGTCATTGCTTTTTAGCCCCAGGTCATTATTGATCCAGCATGCCTATGACACATAGATAATCAATTGAACAGTTCAGTGTGATCCACAAATCCATTGATTCAGTAGACCCATAATGCATTATCAGTTAAATAACTTGATATGATTTACAGATCTATTGATCCAGATATAAAGCACTGTCATCTAGTTGAGGACCAGATTGTGTATTCTGACAAGCAGGGATCTATTGTACAAGGGGATGCTGAAAAGTTTAAGGGTATCGCGAAAGGCCTAGTTGTACTTTCTTTTACCCAAAGCCAGGAACTTTTCAGCTCACCCTTATATGAGATCCAGTATCATGTCTAGGTTTATTGCTGTTTCTCCTTTGTTCGGTCTGAACTTCTGTGCATGTAGGTTCTGATGCTTGCCACAGTGAAGTGGAGAAGACAAAGTTTGGATGCAACAGTTGTTACTCCCCATTGGTGGTGAGCATCCCAGGTCCGTTTCTAGAGCCAATGACGTTATTGCTGTTGTTGCTACTACCTTTTGATATATGGATGTATATATATATACAAGATAAGAAAATGGAGAAATACATCTAAATCAAATATCAATTACCAGATAATACTCAATCACATACTTTATTAAACCACCACATAAGAGACTGTAGGGTTAAACATAAAAAAGCAGAACAAATCAGTGTACATAAAGGAATGTACATAAAAAAGTGTACATAAACGAGTAATGTTGTATAATAAGTAGAATATATAGAAAAAAGAGAATATGAATATAAGTAAATATAAATATAAGTATAGATTACATCTTAACATTTATGTATTAACTTTGTTGGGTACTTCACTAGCAGTATATTGGATATATGTTATCCCATGGAGGGTTGCATTTACAACCCCTATCTCAATTTGCATATATATATATATATATATATATATATATATATATATGTATGTATAGTTAATCCAAACATGAAAACACAAAGAGAAAACACAGCAACGCAAGGACATGGAACAAGTATAGTGTTATTGGACGCTCAAGAAAGGAAAGAAAGAAGGAGGATTTAACGTTTCGAGCTGAGCTCTTCATCAGAAACATAGGAAAAGGAAAGATCCAAGGAAGGGAAGACGGAGGGGGAAAAAATGGAGAAATACTGATCAACAACAATTGACTAACATCAATTATTATTTTTTAATTCAATACAATAGACTGCATCCCATCTAACAGCTGTTTCTGCTTCCAGTGTTACCTGGTATTGCCATTGATATGCTAAAAAATACAGTCTTTTTGTTTTGAATTAAAAAAATAATAATTGATGTAAGTTAATTGTTGTTGATCATTATTTCTCCATTTTCTGATAACTTTAAATTTGATTCCCGATAAACCCATGTTTATCTTTGTCATTACCTGTAACCTATGAGTGTAATATGCTTGCATACGTATGCCCAAGGTTAACATAGGTAATTATACTGGTACCAGTGGTATAATGGATACTTTTATCCTTTAGACGGTTATTTCAACCTCTAACTCTACTAACATGTGTGTGTGTGTGTGTGTGTGTGTGTATAGCCCTTATAGACCATCTATATTATCTTACAGACGATGTAAATTGTTTTGAGGATAAAGTTGTTGTGTTCTAGGTTGTTACAAATGTTTCTAAAATTACTGTCAATATATATATAAGAGAGAGTTTTAGAGTCTGATGAGCTGTCCATGGGGCTAAGCTCTTTATGGATGTTAAACCATTGGTCACTATGACTAGACTTAACTACTTATAAATACATTACTGCTCTGTTTTAGAGTGTGCTCTTTTCCCGATATATGATACATTGACAATATATATATATATATATATATATATATATATAAATATATATATCTTCTCTATATATATAAACGGCAGTTTGTGTGGCTGTTAGGTTGTACCCTCACCCTGACCACGGCTTTCAACCAATTCTGATGAAACTTGACACACACATGGCCCAATGTCATAATTCAAAACTAACGCACCGAAAATTTTGAAAAGTTCCCCCAGTTCTGAAAAAAATCGATAAATTCGACATGGGGTCGAAAATCTAAGCTTTTTATATGCAACACATTTTCTGTCGGGAGACAGCTAGGAACATCATATACATAGAAGTATTCGAGTGAAGAGAAGACATTGCAACCTACACATGCGCCTTCGTTTCCTAGAGGGAAAGAACTAGATTCGGATTAGTCGTTGCCTACTAGGGGCTCTTACATACCCGGGCAACGCCGGGCTATGCTGCTAGTATATATATATATATATATATATATATATATAATAATAATAATATTAGGGAGTATATTCAAACTTACAGGGAAAATTTAGATTTAGGATTAAATTTAATTTATATATTTATATATTGGTATTGATATATTGTGTGTGTTTTCTGCTTGTTTGAACTTAATAGGGGGAATAGTGTTGTAATGTTCTGGGATAGTGTAGATATGTAGTTTTTTTTTTTTTGTGGGGGGGGGGAGATGGAGTGTTGTATTGTCTATGATACAGCCATGTTTTTCTCTAGATTGTCTATAAGGGTTAATGTTTTGAGGATAGTGTTGTAGTGTTCTAGGATCTTACAAATATTTCTAAAATTAACTGTCAAGTTTTTTTCTCAACCTACTCCTTATGGTAATTCAATGCTTTCCCATTTTCATAATGGTATTGATTTTATCTAGAAACAAAAATTGACCTGGCGGAAATGATGTCATCAAACGGTATCCAATGATCATTAGATATCGTTTGTTGACGGCATTTCTTCCTGGTCAGAGTTGAAGGAGGATAAAGCATCTTTTAGATGTAATCAAAATCAATTTGGAAATGGGAAAGCTTTAGAGATTAAATCTGAAAAACAATATATACTAGAAAAACGAGTGGGAAGATGTGTTACAGCTGCAGTCTCCTCCGGTTGACTGTTAAAAAAAAATGTTATGTTGTTTTTTTTTTTAAATTTTATTTATCAGGTGGTGTTACTAACTTAGTCATGGCATGAACGAGTCTTTGTCTTCTAACAAGTTAATGTGTATAACTGGTTCAAAATATAGTTGAAGACTGTTTAGCAAAAAGACAGACAACATACTAAATGTGACAGCTGGTGTTTCACAGTCTCAAATGTGCCTCTCAGCATTCAGTTGTTATCTCTATATTGTGGAACTGTACAAGTTCAGATATGGACAAAACAATAATTAGTTTACATTTTAAACAACAAATAGAAGCATTATTTACATTGTTTACATTCGACGGATATTTGTCCTCATCTTGTTTGTTGTTAACGCAACGTTTTGTCTGATATACCCTCCAGCCTTCTTCAGGTGTCTTGGAGAAATTTCAAACCTGAGTTTTCATTCCTAAGGTATTTTTCAATGTTATTATTATTATTCGAGCTTTGGTGTTGGAGAAGACTTTTACAGATTCCATGGACAGCGAGGCTCACCAATGGAGAAGTTCTTAAGCAGATCAGGCCGAAAATGTTGCTAAAAGCTAGGATCACCAAGCATAGATTGGCATATTTTGGTCATATTATGTGGAGAAAATTCCTGGAGAAGGACATCATGCTCGGAATGGTCAGTGGCAAGAGAGGAAGAGGCCAACCAAGAACCCGCTGGCTTGACACCATCAAGAATGATACCGGAATGGACATGGCCAATCTGAAAGA
The DNA here is from genome assembly GCF_006345805.1 of Octopus sinensis. Classification (NCBI taxonomy): domain Eukaryota; kingdom Metazoa; phylum Mollusca; class Cephalopoda; order Octopoda; family Octopodidae; genus Octopus; species Octopus sinensis. The sequence continues at coordinate 17,242,034 of NC_043005.1, read as the reverse complement.
AGCCGCCCAGGATAGAACTGACTGGAGGACACTGATCCATCGAGTAACCGAGAGTCGACTTCGACTGAGCGGATAGATAGATAGATTATCATTGTTCGAAATTTCCCCAAGTACCTGAAGAAGGCTGGAGGGTATATCAGCTGAAACGTGTTAACAACAAGCAAGGTGAAGACAAATATCCGTCGACTGTAAATAATGTACATAATTCCTCATCTCTTAAATATAGAACTGAAATAGAAGCATGTATTAGAGGTGCAATGAAATGGTGCCGGTCACACCCAAGTTAATCATTAAATAAAATAAGCTCATGCTTAGGGCACCAAGAAAAGGGAGACCCGCAGAGTTTGTCCAATGCCAGATTAACCATAATTAGTGAATTAGAGCTAAAAATATGCATTTTTCTTGCTTCCTTATCATCATCATCATCTTCATTAACGTCCATGTTCCATGCTTGTATGGATTGGATAGTTTAACAAGGACTGCATCATATTCTAGTGTCTTCATTGGCATAGTTTTTACAGTTAGATGCCCTTTCTAATGCCAATAAGTAAATTTGCTTATATTACTGATTGCTATTTAATTATAAATCATCATCGTTGTTGTTTGATGTCTGCTTTTTCCATTCCTGCATGGATCAGATGAGGTTTTTTGAGGCAGATATTCCGCAGCTGGATGCTCTTCTTGTTGCCTGTCCTCTCCTGTTTCCAGGTAGAATATTGTTTTCTCTAGTCCTTATTTGAATAGCACAATGGTCGGACATGTTTTCATAAAAGATTGCATAAGTACCACACCAAATGAACACCAAATTTACTTAATATAGTGATGGGAGCTTAGAAGAAAACTGAATTTTTAAACAATTATTTTACCGTCAGCAGGAGTGGCTGTGTGGTAAGTAGCTTGCTTACCAACCACATGGTTCCGGGTTCAATCCCACTTGCGTGGCACCTTGAGCAAGTGTCTTCTACTATAACCTCGGGCCGTCCAAGGCTTTGTGAGTGAATTTGACAACAGATGCTGGTGTGCTTACGTCTGTCACTCAGTGGTTCGGCAAATGAGACCAATAGAATAAGTACTAGGCTTACAAAGAATAAGTCCTGGGGTTGATTTGCTCGACTAAAAGGCAGTGCTCCAGCATGGCTACAGTCAAATGACTGAAACAAATAAAAGAATAAAAAAAGAATTTGTTATGCTTAAATGTTTTGTCAATTGGACAATGGAAAGGTTGTAAGGTGTATCATTTGTTGAGTAGTACATAATGCATTAACTGGCCTTAATATAGTCCTAACACTGGTACAGCATCATGATCAACAATAGATTTATAAGATGGTAGGTTAACAAAATCAATGAAGTAACAGACAAAAGATATGTTGATGTAGTTTGTTGAGTTCAAATTTGGGATTTTTTCGGTTTGAACGGCAGTTTTTAACATAATTTCTAGGTAACTAAAAATTTTAAACTTCGTATACTGGTAGAATGTGTTTATAAAACATCTTTTTCTCTTGGCTTTATTGAGAAAATTCTATAGTTTGTAAGATATTTGTTGGGTTTTTTTTTTCTTCAATTTCTGCAATTTCAACCAATCAACAACGTCTATTGAGATAAAAAATATTCTGTGCCGTATGAATATGTCCCTTGTTTAAGAAACAGATTGGGTTTATTTACATTTGTGAAGAAAAAAAGATACCCTTCCCCCACCCCTAACCAACCCTAACCCTAAAACAGATTGAAATGCAATAGATCGATACTAGGGTCATAATTATGGGTGACATTTTCATGACACCGAAAAGATCCCAAATTTGAAACTTACTGTTTGTCTTCACCTTTCATTACTTTAACCCTTTCATTACTGTATTTATTTTGAGATGCTCTGTGTTCCTTTCAATTACTTTAAATATAACAAAGAATTCAGTAAAATTACTTAGTTATCATTTAGCTCATGTTAGGAACATGAATTGTGACTAAGGTTTGGTGGAAGATTTTTAATTCAAAACTTATGAAAACAAGACATTTCTACTACATAGCCAGAGACGGTTTCAGGCGGGTTGGTAATGAAAGGGTTAAGGTTGAAAAATAAATATCAGTTGAAGTATTGGGATAGAATTTCAGTTTAATCAACCATGCCTCCCTCAGAGAAGTTGACGTGGTACCAATGTTTAGAAATTGCTGGCAGATTCATTAGCACGCTGGACAAAATATTTAGCTGTATTTTGTCTGTCGATACGTTCTGAGTTCAAATTTCACCAAGATTGATTTTACCTTTTATCCTTATGGGGTCAATAGAGTATCATTGAAACACTGGAGATCAATTTAATCGACTGGTCCCCTCTCCCGAAATTTCAGCCCTTGTACCTATCTATAGTAGAAAGGATTATTATCATTATTATTATTATTATGAATAAGGTAGGGAATTGGCAGTAGTTAGAGTGTTGGATAGAACACTTTGCTGCATTTGTTCCAACCCTCTGTCTCCTGAGTTCAAATCCCACCTGTCATCCTTAAGGTGGTGAACTGGCAGAAACATTAGCACACCGGGCGAAATGCTTAGTGGTATTTCATCTGCTGCTATGTTCTGAGTTCTAATTCCGCCAAGGTCAACTTTGCCTTTCATCCTTTCGAGGTCGATTAAATAAGGACCAGTTATGCACTGGGGTTGATGTAATTGACTTAATCCGTTTGTCTGTCCTTGTTTGTCTCCTCTGTGAGTTGTCCCTTGTGGGCAGTAAAGAAATAAGAAACTGTTAGCACACCTTCAGGAATTAACTAAATTCATAAACTGAGGTTCCACTGTACTTTAATACCAATTTCATTAATACCTAGAAAGATTTTTATTTAGCCTTTTAGTATTTAAACTGGTCATATCCAGCCATAATACGCTTTCTGTTTTATGTTCAAACTGGCCAGATCTGGTCTGTCACACCTACCCTAAAATGTCATTCTAAAAAATTAACAGTTGCCTCATCAAAATCTCAAAGCTATGAGATAATGCATAATTCCAAACTGTGAATAAATAAGCATTACTTTTGGCAGAATAATGTGAATGCGAAAGGTTTAAGATGGTGGATTGAAGAAATTGTTTGAGTGTCAGATGGGTTAACTTTGTCTCTTCCAGTTCTTTGTATTCTGATAGCATTGCCTGCAATGACACTGGCTCTAAGCTGTATTGACCTTTGCCTTCCCTTTGGTAGCCAGGAGAGAGGAGGCTTGCATGTCTGAACAACAGCATGAAAATATCTCAATACCTGTGCTTTGTAAAGGAACTTTTTGGATGCAGTTCCATGGCCTTCCAAGACATACATAATGGTCCTCAAAGCCTAGTGAGTGAATTAAGTAGACATAAACTGATGAAGAAGCCTCTGTGCATCTGTGTCTACTTGTCACCTTCCATTTTCTATACTAAATATAACATCCACATATACTGGGGCACAGGCTTTCCATTCATACCCATCCATGTGCACATACACAAACGTGTTTCATATAAACAACATTTCATCCAAAAATATCCTTCTCTCTCTCTCTCACTCTCTCTCTCTCTCTCTTTCTCTCTCTCTTTTTCTCTCTCTCTCTCTCTCTTCTCTATATATATATATATATATATATATATATCTCACTCACACACACACACACACACACACACACAGAATGCATGTAAAAAGCACATTTCATACGTCTTTCTCACACAAAACACAAACACACAAAAGCTCATTTACTCTTTACCTCACTTTTACTCGCACAGAAACTGATGTTAAATTGTCGTCGTCGTCGTCGTCATCATTCTTCTTCTTCCTCTTTTTCATCTTCTTCTATCTCTTCTTCTTCCACTTTTTTCCTTTTTTCTTCTTCATCTTCTCCTATTCCTCCTCCTTCTCCTCATTGTTGTTCTTCTTATTATTATTATTCTTATTATTATTATTATTATTAATCTGCTAGTGACGTAAGAAAACAGAGAGTTTAAAAAGATGGCCCAGACATTTGTGTTCGGCATGCTTTTATCAGAGGCAAACTAAGGTGGACCACACCTTAGCAGCTGGCAGTATAGTATTATCAGTGATGGAGACTGCTGATGTTGCTGCCAAAGAGAGTGAGAGGTGATGGTGGTGGTGGTGGTGGTGGTAGTGCAGTTTGATGCTTGTTGTTTAGCCCTATGATCAAAGACATTCCAACCATGACCAGCCAGTATTTTTTTTTTTTTGTAACGTCTACATAAGACTACGTTCTATGTCTTTTATTAATCCAATAAAAATGTTTTGAGAAAATTTGGTTGCTGTTTCTAGCACGTCGAGACACCACATAGAGGCTGCTGGTGGGAATGTATATACAGTGACGACGCTGGCGGCAGTTGTGGTGGTGATGTCGGCTGGGGATGTCTTTATTGTAGTTGTGATGGGATGTTAAAGATTTGAGTATGATGGTAGTAATAGTGGCATGATGGGGATGTGTATATTTTGGTGGTGGTGGTGGTGGTGGTATCTGTATTGTAATGATAGTGGTAATATCTTTATAGTGATGGTAGCATAGATGCTTAACCGGGTGGTGTGGTGAAGGATATGATGATAGGAATGGTGTGTGTGTTCTGGAATCTGGCTTGTTGCCATGGTGGTTAAAAGGACCACGCCTTGCTCTACCATCCACCATCCACTTCGTGTGTGTGTGTGTGTGTATGTGTGAGATATGTTGTATGTAGGTCTGTATATGCGCATGTGTCATGTATATAGAGTTTTGTGTGTGTGTGTGTGAGAGTATATATATATATACACACACACACACACACACACACACACATATATATATATATATATATAATACAAATTTTGTATGTGTTTATGTTACATATTTATGTGTGTTTGTATGTATACACGAGTGTGGATATGTTTAGTGTGTGTTTGTACATGTGTATATTGTGTGTGTGTGTGTGTGTGTGTTATGAAGAACTGTAGAATGTTTAGTCCTTGAGTTTGTCCTTGCACCAGCATACACATACAAAGATTTAATCTCACACACATAGCCACACACACAGCTACAGACACATGCCTACAACTGGACATTAAGTTGCTTGCGGTAACCACAAAAATTCCTTCACTAGCAGAAAATAATCAGTAAAGCATCTAAACTACTAAGAGCAAATTCAAAGCCTGAAGCTCTCTACTTCTGAGAGAGAGAGAGAGAGAAAAAAAGAGAAAGTGAGAGAGTCAGGGTGGGAGACAGGCAGACAGAAACAGAGAGAGAGAGAGCTATATATACCATCAATAACAAGTAGATTCTTGATGGTAAAGCACCAAATTTTAGTATGGCTCATCAGATAAAGAACTGGATAATATTGTCAGCTGTTATATTATGATCTGTTTGGCACAGTCAAGTTAAAGACCTGCATCTAATCTATTCTATCACCTGGTTCAACACCAATACCAATACCAATGCCACCACCAACACTTGCTCCTTGAGTGCCTTTAGCAGAGCCCACAGTCTATTGCTAGCAATCTGGACCAGGTTTCAGGTCTCTCTATCCTTCACCTGTCATGAACCTTGCAAAAGTTATAGGGTACTACCTTTTCTCTTCTGTCTAAACCAGTGTTTCTCAACGGGGTTCCCTGCAAAAGGATCCTAGGGGTTCCGCAAGAAAGAGTGAGATAAGCTAATGCTAATTTCATTATCTTAATATTACTATACATGCACAAAATATTATTGGTAATTGTAATATAGACATCATCCTATCTAACCTATTATGTTTATCAAAAAAATATAACTATTAGGGACATATTTAGTAATGTTTGTAATTTATGGACACTCTACACTCACAGACAACAGGCTTCTTTCAGTTTCTGTCTATCAAATCTGCTCACAAGGCCTTGGTCGGCCCTAACTCCAAACTTATAGGGAAAAATTCAATTTAATATATAAATTAGAGAAAAACCACTATTATGCAATTCAAACAATGATAGGCATAAACCAAATCATAAATAAAAAATGAGGTATATTTTAAAACATATAACTAGATCACAAAAAGTGCAAAAATGAATAAACAATATATAATATATAATAAATACTTAATAAGTAAAAAAAAACTACATACGTTTCATGGCTATAATTTAAATTATATACTATATCTTTTTCATATTTTTCATCTTAGTTCACATGGCAAATATCACACACACACACGTATATATAATTTTTTTTTGTGCAGGGATTCCTTGAGATATGTGATTTATTTTGAGGGTTACACAACTCTTTACTCTTTTACTTGTTTCAGTTATTTGACTGTGGCCATGCTGGAGCACCACCTTTAGTCGAGCAAATCGATCCCAGGATTTATTTTTTGTAAGCCTAGTACTTATTCTTTCGGTCTCTTTTGCCGAACCACTAAGTTATGGGGACGTAAACACACCAGCATCGGTTGTCAATTGATGTGGGGGGGGGGGCAAACACACACACGCACATATATATATATATATATATATATACACACACACACACACGATGGGCTTCTTTCAGTTTCTGTCTACCAAATCCACTCACAAGGCTTTGGTCAGCCCGAGGCTATAGTAGAAGACACTTGCCCAAGGTGCCACGCCTGGGGTAAAAAGGCTAAAAAGATTGAGAAACACTGGTCTAAACTAGAGATGTCATCATCATCATCATCATCATTTTATGTCCACTTTTCCTGGATATCATTGTCTTCCTCAACAAACTGGAGTGCCCTTCCCAACACAATCCGCTTTTAGAGTGCTTGGTGTTAACTCGGTATATAGTTACCATGTCTACCAGAACTGGAGAAATTATGTTTTTAAGAAGATTAAAGTATTCCTTTGGCTCCATATTTCTGCTCACTTGTCAGCCACTGTGTGTGTGTGTGTGGTGTGTGTGTGTGTGTGGTGTGGTGTGTATTAGATAAAGATGGCTGTTGCTGAAAGTTTGGTAAGTGCTAACACGTGAAACTCTTAGACCTTGAGTCACTTTGTTACTTCTGCTAAATAGTAATGAAATTATACATATACTCATATCTTAAGTTCTATTTTTCTGTTTGCATCAACATAGCTATATATATATATAATATATATATATATATATATATATATACCTGAGTAAACACATAATGTGAAATAAGGTGGATAAAGGTACTCAAATACCAGGGGTAGAGTAATATGCTTTATTTAAAAGCAGCAAAATTCAACAAAACCTGTTACTCGTGGGCCACTGCATCGAACACTTTGAACATATACTTCAAACTATATATCAATAACTAACATAATATATATCAACTATACATGAACTCTAAGATGTCTGACTCCGTTGTGTATTAAAATGATTTCTGTGTTTGACGGTATGAGCTGTCCTTTTTTATATATAAACTTTTTTGATAAGGTTCATTTCAGGAACTGAAACATGTTATAATGTATATATAAAAATTAAAAATTGTATAATACAGCAGCAGATTTTCGAACTTCATTTTTTTAAACAAATATATATATATATATATATACATATATACACAGGATCCCATCACCTTTAAATGGAGTCTGGACAAATTTCTTCAAGGAATGCCAGATAAGCCACCTATGCCTGAATACAACTCACTCAACAAGAACTCACTACTTGAATGTACCATAATACCACAAAACTTGACTTAAAAAGGATTTAGATAATCCTATCTGGTGGTGCTGTTATGTTAGACATGACCTGGACCAATCTTTGGTCGAAGCATATCTAAGTTTTTATCTAAGTTTTATACATACATATATATAGTACTTATATTATATATATATATATATATCTATATATATATATTATATATATATATTATATATATATATATATGGCTGACTTTAAGCTGTTACTTTTCCTGTTACACATTAAACATGCAGATATCAGCAGAAACATACCAATAGACTTATACACACATACGGTACATACAATTTCACACTATACACACACGCACAGATTTGTATACAGATGCCGTACATAGATTCCCTTTACATCTGCACATAGAAAATACATACACACGTGCAAGTATGCACACACCCACTCTCTATTCTCACGCTGATACATCACATATGTATATCACACACACATTCCATCCATATACACTATGTACACATTCCACCTCTCCAAAGCTACACGTATGTATGTGTGTATATATATATATATACGTCGCATAATTCAGACACCATCACCATGTGCTACACACCACATTCATCATACAAGCAGATGCACATTGCATACTGCATTCCACCCACAGCTACACACGTGCACACACACACACACACGACTACCACACACACTCATACACCGTACTTGCACACACTACACTGCACTAGGCTTTCCACACATCACAAAATAAAGCCATTAACTTTATTCTGATTCACTTTCATATCCAGATTATTTATATTTAATCATCACTACTATCACCATCATCATCATCATCGTCATCACCAACACTACCACCATCATCATTATCACTGTCATCACCATCATCATTGCCATCATCATCGTCATCATCATCATCATCATCTTTATCATCCATTTTTCCATGGTGTGGGTTTGATAAGTCTGCCCTGTATTGTATCACTTGCCTTTATGATTTTTGTAAGTTGCTCTATATCATGGTCAAGTTTCAACTTGGTCCACTGGACCTTATCCCTTTGCAGACACAACATTTATCTTTACTGCTAATTGTAACCCTAACCCTCTCATCACTCTATTTTAAGTGAGCCTGCAAGGAAGTGTGGGCCTTACAACCCTAGGCACAAATGTACTCTGCCAGGTACAGACTACACTTTACACACAGTGCTACACACACACACACACACATTCACTCACATGCACACACACACACACAACACACACACACACACACACACACACACACACATGCAAATCACTCATACTCACTCACACACATTGACTCAAACACACACACACACACTCACATACAATTCAATAGCTTAAATCTCTCGGTGCCCATCTTGTATAAACTCACACAACCTGCATCCACTGCAAGGCCCTGTCCTTGTTGTGCTGTGATGGTTTGCATGCCTCGCTGACCCTAAGAGCTATGCCAGTAGAGCATAAGCCTCTTGATAGGACCGCTGATGCTGGACTGTTCAAAAGACAGAGGTCAGACTTGTATGGCTCAAGTCCTCTCAGAGGTGAGAATGGGTTTGCGTGGGGCTAACACCCCTACCTAGATAAAAGGCAAAGTTTAAGAATGGCCAATGACAATTAAGAATCACAAGACCTGGAAATGGAGGGCCTTACAACCCAAGTCAAGGACAGGAGAGAGAAAAGTCACCAATAGGCTATGCTCTATAGGGTGCATAGGGTTTAAGTAAGTACACAGCCTACATGACCCAACACAGGAAGCTCTGTGCAATCTTAGAAACAGTAGCTAAATCTCTCTCAAATAATGCCCGTTTTCTCTCTCTCTCTTTCTCTCTCTTCCTCTCTCTCTTTCTCTCTCTCTCTCTTCCTCTATCTTATTTTAAAGTCACTTTGGATAATATATGTTATTGCTGAAGAAAGTAAAAACCGGATGCTCATTACTTGAAATCTTTTAGGCACAGGTGTGGCTGTGTGGTAAGGAGCTTGCTTCCCAACCACACAGTTTCAAGTTCAGTCCCACTGCGTGGCACCTTGAGCGAGTGTCTTTTACTGTAGCCTTGGTCTGACCAAAGCCTTGTGAGTGGATATGGTAGATGGAAACTGAAAGAAGCCCGTTTTATATGTGCATATTTTTATCTATGTATGTGTGTCTATGTTTGTCCCCCACCACCACCACCACCACTTGACAACTGGTGTTGGTGTGTTTATGTTCCCATAACTTAGCGGTTCGACAAGAGAGACCAATAGAATAAGTACCAAGCTTATAGAAAGCAAGTGCTGCAGTCGATACATTCAACTGGAAATTCTCCAAGGTGGTGCCCCAGCATGGCCACAGTCTAATGACTGAAACAAAGCAAAAGAGAAAAGAAAAGATGAAACTTTGAACAAAGGCACAGGTGTGGTAAGTAGCTTGCTTACCAACCACTGGTTCAGGATTCAGTCTCCTGAGACACCTTGGGCAAGTGCTTCTACTAAAGCCTCGGGCCAACCAAAGCCTTGTGATTGGATTTGGTAGATGGAAACTGAAAGAAGTCCATCACATATATATATATCTATATATATATATGTGCATGTGTGTTTGTGTGTCTATATTTGTCCCCACACCATCACTTGACATCAGATGCTGGTGTGTTTATGTCTCCTGTAACTTAGCAGTTCAGCAAAAAGAGACCAATAGAATAAGTACTAGGCTTACAAAGAATAAGTCCTGGGGTCGATTTGCTCGACTAAAGGCGGTGCTCCAGCATGGCCACAGCCAAATTACTGAAGCAGGTAAAAGACTAAAAGAACAAAGATTATATTCGACCAGAGTTGACCCTGAGGCTAAACAGTATCACAGCCCACAATATAGTAACTCAGCACATATTCTCGGTATGATGCAATGACACGACCCACACAGCAACAGCACATAGTCAATTGTATTGCTATCAACAATAGACAGGGTAACAAGTGGAAATAACAACAAAACACACCTCACAACAAGGGAAACCAGTGAAGCCTACTAACAGGTCTACAGTCCCTTGAAGACAATGCTGTGCACCTCTTAGGAACACGTAGGTGTGCTTAATGGTGTAGTAGACGAGAAGTCCTGGGAGTCGATGTCATTGACACAAGGGCTTATTCTTTGTAAGCTTTGTACTTATTCTATCAGTCTCTTTTGCTGAACTGCCAAGTTATGGGGACGTAAACACACAAATATATATATACTACGATGGGCTCCTTTCAGTTTCTGTCTCCCAAATCCACTCACAAGGCTTTGGTCGGCCCGAGGCTAGAGTAGGAGACACTTGCCCAAGGTGTCACACAGTGGGACTGAACCTGGAACCATGTGGTTGGGAAGTAAGCTTCTTACCACACAGCCACACCTGTGCCTATAAAAGATAATAACTATTGTTTCAAATTTTGGCTGAAAGCCAGCAAGCTTGGGGCAGGGTGCAAATTGATTACATCAACCCCATTGCTCAACTGGTGCTTGCTTTATTGACCCTTGGAATGGATGAAAGGTAAGGCTAACCTCAATAGAATTTGAAATCAGGAGGTAAAACTGGAAGAAATGGCACTAAGCGTTTTGCCCAGCATGCTAACATTCTGCCAACTTGACATTTTAATAACGACAACAATAACAAGAGCACTCAGAGAGCACAAACCTTCACCAAGGCAACACTAACATCCTCTCAACGATTAGCCAGAGATGATTTTTAAAATGGGAATATCAGAAATAAACTCGTCTGCTCTCACAAACAAGAATACTAAAATGAACCCAACTGCTCTCAGAAATTAAGTAAAAAAAAACTGGAAAAATAATCCAGAATCCTTGTCCGGTACCAGATCGATCCCCAAATCTAATCAGTTTGTGCCAGTCACGAGGCCAAACATCCCTGAAAGTTTCATCTGAATCCATCCAGTGATTCTCAAGATATCTTGTCCACAGACAAACAAACAAACATGACTGAAAACAATACTTCTGCCTTCGTTAAGGCGAAGGTAATAATAGTTTCAACCCCAGTGTTCAACTAGCATTTACTTTATTGACCCCTAAAACATAAAGATCCAGAGGAAATGTCACTAGGCATTTTATCTGATGCACTAATACATAATAATAAAAAATTTTTTCTATTCTTGACAAAAGTCCCGAAAGTTTGGGGAAGGGAGCCAGTCGATTAGATCAACCCAGCACGCCACCTTCATAATAATAATAATCCTTTCTGCTATAGGCACAAGGCCTGAAATTTGATTACATCAACTTCAGTATTTCACTGGTACTTAGTTTATCGACCCTGAAAGGATGAAAAGCAAAGTCTACCTTCGTGGAATTTGAACTTAGAATGCAATGACAGGTGAAATGCCACTAAGCATTTCGCCCAGCATGCTAACAATTCTGCCAAGTTAACGTAACTATTGTCACTTCATCAATATTCATTGTTCAAAACAATAGTTTCGTTAATATATGGAAAACCAATTACAGCAGTGACTTGATCAATTCCTAGCAATATCTGAAGAAGGAATTTTTATATTCCGAAATATTATGTCAGACTATGAATAATTAAATTATAACAGTTATTATAGTCCACTCTGCATTGTTGTACCATTCAAGACATGTTATATTCCACAATCAATGCACAATGCTTCCAGCGAACTACAATACTCTCATATTTCATATGAGATTACATTTTGCACCGTTTATTCCTTTGGAATAAAACCAATGTTGTCTTCGAAACATGTCGAAAGTAAAAGAATTTGAATAGCATCTCCGTTTATTTACTTACATACATACACATGCACACGCACACGCGCACACACACACACACACACATATATATATATATATATATATATATATATATATTATATATATATATATAACATAATATGGCAAATGAAAGACGGAAGATGAAATATATGAGAATTTATTATTTATCACGACAGTTGTTTCGACACATCTAGCATTGATTCCTCATGGGTGGGACACTCAACAACTGGCTCAGGAGCATCCAGTGGTGCAGATGTATCCCGTCGGGTGATAAATACAACTCATTAAAATGACTGTTCTGCAATGTAACTTTCTGTTTCGTAGAGAGAAAAGCAGCCAGACGGAGGAAATATCTTCATTTATACAGAAGATCAAAAATAAAATCCACAGATTCTCATATATTCCACCTTCCATCTGCCATATACCTAATGATCACTGTGAAAGTGACTGTGCTTTACCAGTAAACTACCAGGTGTAAGCCATTTGTTTTAGATATATAATTATATATATATATATTTCTTTACTGCCCACAAGGGGCTAAACATAGAGGGGACAAACAAGGACAAAGGGATTAAGTCGATTACATCGACCCCAGTGCAAAACTGGTACTTTATTTATCGACCCCGAAAGGATGAAAGGCAAAGTCGACCTCAGCGGAATTTGAACTCAGAACGTAATGATAGACGAATTACCGGTAAGCATTTCGCCTGGCGCGCTAACGTTTCTGCCAGCTCGCCGCCTTATATATATATATATATGAGGAGAGTCCCTTCGGTCATAAATGACCATTGACCATGGGATTGCACCTAGAAAGTTACCCTCTGAGGTACAAGTCCAGAAACAAGATTGTTTATGGAAGGCCAGTAGTCGCCCATGCATACCAGCCTCCCCTCTCCACACCACTGATGTTATCCAAGGGAAAGGCAAAGATTGATACAGCTTGGCACTCATTTCTACAGCAGAGTGAACTGGAGCAACATGAAATAAAGTGTCTTGCTCAAGAACACAACACACAACCCGGTCCGAGAATTGAACTCACAACCTCACAATCATCAGCTCAACGCTCTAGCCACTGAGCCGTGTGCCTTCACTTATATGAAATTTAATTAGAGGATATGTTAACCTCATGAAGGGCTGGTTGCATCCAAGGAAATGCTGGTTCAGTACCCAGTATTGTTGGGAAATGAAATTCTCTTTAAACAATAGGGATATATTAAGCATATAGTTTAGAGGACGCTCGACCTTTATTCTTTAGAAAAACGCCACCACCGTGGTGATCTCATTCTCGCCCACAACATCATAAGCGGAAAGTGTAACCTCTCGAAAGAGCTGTTCTTCACTCCTGCTCCAGAGCGTCGGCTGCGGGGTCATTCCGAAAAGCTCTACCTGCGACGATTTCATCTCAATCGAAGGAGAGGAGCTTTCTCCATCCGGGTTGCGGTTCCGGAACAAGCTGCCAGACGAGATGGTGAAGATGCCGACGACCGCTTTGTTCAAAGCCTCCCTGGACCTCAAGTGGCCTGAACTCTTTATATGAACACCACCCTGTACTTAACTCCATGTCCCCCTACATGGCCTTGCTATTTGCTTTTGA
>NC_043005.1:17215597-17225597 GCF_006345805.1 Octopus sinensis | reverse complement strand
AGCAGCAGTGTGGCGTTCCCTTCAGCTCCATCCTCTCACCCCATTGTGCTGCTGCTGTCCTAAGACCCAGAATTACAGTACAGCTCCAGTATCCCTCTGTGTATGTGTGTCCGCCCATGGTTTTGCCATTGTGGGAGTTGGTGTTGCTGTTATTGCCACTATTGTCACCACCACTGCGGCTGTCATTGTTAATCGTGTTCTTGACATTGTTGTGGCCGTCCATGAAATCTCTTGTGCATGCGTTTGTGTGTGTGTGTGTATGAGTTCACCTGGTATGTTGTATGTATCCATGCCCTTTATAGAGTTTTATTTTGCAGCACAAATTGATGAATATATACAGGGTGATCCAAAAGTCACCATACATAGGAAAATTAATTTTTTTTATAAGAAACAGTTGAATAAAAAAAATTTTTCTTTAAAAAAATTTTTTCTTATGTATGGCAACTTTTGAATCACCCTGTATATATATACTTATATATATATCTATATATGTATGTATATATATATATGTGTGTGTGTGTGTGGAGGCACGTGGCTTAGTAGTTAGGGTGTCAGCATCATGATTGTAAGATTGTGGTTTTGATTCATGGACCGGGCGACGCGTTCTTGATCAAAACACTTCATTTCCCGTTGCTCCAGTCCACTCAGCTGGCAAAAATGAGTAACGCTGCGATGGACTGGCATCTTGTCCAGCTGGGAAACACATACGCCGTTGAAACCGGGCTCATGAGCCTGGCTAGGCTTTAAAAGGATACATTATTATTATTATTATTATTATTATATATATATATATATATATTATATATATATATGTATGTATACATACAAAAATTAATCTTATTAACGACAGCACATCTCAGCCATCCATGTCATTTTTGTATCTCTTAACTCTCTACCATTCAGATTATTCTGTTAAATTTAGTGCTTATATATTCGCATTGTTTTGAATTGACCATACATTATCTTGTGGCTTCAAGATTTCAATGATGTAATAGCTAATTTTTACAATGGCATTGTTGGGTAGTTGTGAGGGACCAGATCTGGCCAGTTGGGACATGAAGCAGATAGAATATTTTGGCCAGATTCAGCCTGTTTAATGCTTCTGCTTTATTTAGAATCAAATTATCAGTAAGTTATCGTGAATACAAAGAGTTAAAAGCTGCACAAGCCATCAAAATAATCTGTTTTACAAATTTGAAATTTCATACCAAAACAAAAAAGAAATGAAAGAAAGTTGGGTGGGACTTTGAAAACGAACTTCTTTTGGGACCAAAATTTCAACAATCCTTTGTAATTTTGTCTGATTTGCGTATTTTCTTTTGAATGTTGTACACTCTTTCCAATGACTGTCAAAGTAATTCCTTGTGATTTTCTTTCTTAAAAACAAAATGACTACTGTGTACTTTCAGAGAAATACATTCCAAGCTGTTCTCATTACCGACTGGGAACAATCATTTGCTATTTTCAACTACAACAAAATTCAGTGGGTGTCACGCAAGAACCAGACGTCGAGTGGCTCAAGAGAAGTGCAGGTATGTTACGTTAACCCAGTGGTGATTTTTGGTTCTATTCAGGTGTGGATAAACGGAAAGATGAATCAAGTGTACTAACCCTCTATGCTTAAAAATGATGCACAGTTTAGTTTGTTTTTATTTTATTTCAAAAATTTTCTCTTCTGAAATAAAATTAAAAAGATTTAAACAATTTAAGTTTCACATGATATCGTCATACAAATGTGTGCATATATATATATATATATACACACACGTGCATAAATATTTGTAAGTAGTAATATGAACAAAGTTAAGAGTGCTCAATACGCCCTGTAGAGTATTAGTGAATAAATGAGTGTTGTGTTTAAAAACTAATATATTACTGTTCAAGTTGAATCCTTCCCCCAGCTTCCTCTCCAGTCGTCGTACCACACAGACATTCATCGGATGGTATATCAGTGAAGAATTTAAGAAATGTATGTGTTTCTAAAAAATTTTTATTGACATACCATCTGCTGAATGCCTCAACAGTTCGAAACTTAAAGTAATGGGAAAAACATAACTTTAAAACAACGATAATTATGACACACACACACACACATTCCTCATTAAGAAAATTAGGTGGTGTCACCAAAAATTGACATATTTTATATTTAAATGAATATGCGTGTGTAGGTGTTTATATATATATAAGAGAGAGAGAGAGAGAGACAGACAGACAGTGGACAAATGAAAGAAAGGGCACTCAGCTCATTCATTAGGAATTACATGTATTATTATTATATATATATATATTCTTTTATTCCTTAACTTGTTTCAGTCATTTTGACTGCGGCCATGCTGGAGCACCGCCTTTAATTGAGCAAATCAACCCCAGGACTTATTCTTTGTAAACCTGGTACTTAGTCTATCAGTCTCTTTTGCTGAACTGCTAAGTTATGGGGATGTAAAGGTACCAGTACCGGTTGTCAAGCAATATTGGGTGGGGAGGACAGACACGTATGTACATACATACATCCATCCATCCATCTTCCACTGTAGTCCCTAGCTGTCCAATGTCTTGTGAATGGATTCGGTTGACAAACCGAAAGAAGCCCATTGTGTAGATATAATGTGTGTGCTTATGGATAGATATATACACACAGATGCACATGCAGACACACACAAAACACACACACACATTTGTGTTTGTCCCCCAACATCGCTTGCCAACCAGTGTTAGTTTGTTGACATCCTTGTAACGAAGTGATCAATAGTATAAATACCAGACTTGAAAGAAATCAGTATTGGTGGTGGTGGGGAGGGGTCAATTTGTTTGACTAAACATGTGACAATATTCAAAGGGTGCTCTCTACATACCACCGGCACCAATGCCAGATACATGACACCAGTGTCAGCTATGACTATGATTTCACTTGGCTTGGCAGATCTTCTCAAGCACAGCAAAGGTCTCGGTCACCTGTCACTACCTCTGCGAGGCCCAATGTTTGACGGGTGCTTTTTACGTGACACCAGCATCAACCACACTTGGCAGGTTTTCTCAAGCATGGTATAAGGCCAAAGGTCTTGGCCACCAATCACGGCCTCTGTGAAACTCGTTCATCGTTTAACATCCGCTTTCCATGCTAGCATGGGTTGGACGGTTTAACTGGGGTCTGGGAAGCCAGGAGGCTGCACCAGGCCCAGTCTGATCTGGCAGTGTTTCTACAGCTGGATGCCCTTCCTAACGCCAACCACTCCGTGAGTGTAGTGGGTGCTTTTTACGTGCCACCGGCACAGGTGCCAGACGAGGCTGGCAAACGGCCACGATCGGATGGTGTTTGTTATGTGCCACTGGCACGGAGGCCAGACGAAGCTGATGGCGTGGGTGCCAGCTACACCAGTCTCAGTACACTGGCATTGACCACCACAACAATATAATTATACTCTACTTTGGTATTGAGTACTTCTTCTCTTGCTCATAAACTCGAACACACAAATTATTATGAAATTACATGATAAAAGTTGAGTCATTTTATATTCAAATATGTAGGGTGCCTACCAAAAGAATGAAACACACAAAATGCCATACAATGTCTTTTTTTGTGTATTTCTTTCTTTGTAATTCAATGAAAATTTTCCAGAAAATATTTACCTTTTCATATTTGTTATTTATTAACTGTATGTTCTTTTTGTCCTTTTTATATTTTCACCTGTCAAAGTACAATTTTTCATGTTTTTATAATTCGTATTTTCAGTTCTGTTTTTTTTTCTCATTTATTTGATATCTGTTTTTGTGTTGTTATTGTTATTGTTGTTGTTGTTGTTGTTAACAACTAAAAACTTATATAAAGATTTTTTTAAAATGCTTGACATTGCAGCTGCACATTTGTTGGTAGTTTCTTTTTTTTTTTTTTCCTCTTTTTAATATTCCTCTGGGACAATAACAACTGTAGCGTCACCGCTACTGTGCCTGTATCCGTGTAAAAGCTGGAGACGATTCTTTTTACCCCTCTCCCCCACCTCTCTCTCTCTCTCTCTCTCACTCTCTCTCCTTCCTACATTGTTTACTCCTACTCCAACTCTTCTTCCTTCTCTCCACACACCTCCTACTCCCATTCTGCTTGCAACTTTAGCTGTGCACCTGCATGTATGTGTGTAGGTTTGCTGAGCATTCAAGTCCTGACCAACTGATTGCAACCATATGTACAGTAGTAGTAGTAGTAGTAGTAGTTGAACATATACTACTACTACTACTACTACTACTACTACTACTACAACATTATGTCTCCTGTCCTGCCCCCTCCAGTTTAGAAGCTTGTATTCCTTGTGGGCTTTCAGTTACATTACACACATGGTCCCGGGTTCAGTCCCACTGCGTGGCATCTTGGGCAAGTGTCTTCTGCTATAGCCCCGGGCCGACCAATGCCTTGTGTGTGGATTTGGTAGACGGAAACTGAAAGAAGCCTGTCGTATATATATGTGTATATATATATATATATATATATATATGTGTCTGTGTTTGTTCCCCTAGCATTGCTTGACAACCAATACTGGTGTGTTTATGTCCCCATCACTTAGCGGTTCGGCAAAAGAGACCGATACAATAAGTACTGGGCTTACAAAGAATAAGTCCCGGGGTCGATTTGCTCGACTAAAGGTGGTGCTCCAGCATGGCCGCAGTCAAATGACTGAAACAAGTAAAAGAGATAAAAGAGATTCTCTTCCACCCTGAATTCCATCTCTGCCATGGTCCATTTTGTATCAACACCCACCCACCTTTACTAGGTATTATAGGTACCCTTATAAAACAAGTACCAAATTAATTAATTGTAGGGATCTATTTAATCAGTCTTGTTACCATATTCCTGCTGAAATCTGTTGTCTTTGCTTCAATAAGTTTTGAAAATAATGAGGAATTTAGGAAAATAATTTTAACATTATTACCCCTTCGTGGGCCAGCGGGGTTGGAATTACACAAAAGGCCATTGGGGTCCCCTTTTATTTTTGTGCATTTCCACACTATCCATAAAGTAATATTTGTTTAATCTTGAATATATACGTGTGAGCGCTTGATATAGAACAAGAATTTTAGCACTTATTTTTTTTATTGTTTTATAAGCTGTACATGTAGCACTAATTATAAAATAAAACAAAAAGAATAAAAGAAAAAATGTATATTGATTTGTACTACTACAAATACAAAGAAAATTGGAAAAAAGAACAGAAAATAATTTCACAGAAGGTCAATAGGGTCCAGTTGGCCCCTAATGACCATATTTTAAGCTATAACATCCACATGACAAGGAATCTTTAACTCAAAATTTGTTTGTGCATAGATAAACTATTGGCAATAAAAGTCATGAGGTGTAAAATCATTTAAATAAAAAAAAATGTAAAAGTTACTCTCTTTTACTCTTTTACTTGTTTCAGTCATTTGACTGTGGCCATGCTGGAGCACCGCCTTTAGTCGAGCAAATTGACCCCAGGATTTATTCTTTGTAAGCCTAGTACTTATTCTATCGGTTCTCTTTTGCCGAACTGCTAAGTTACGGGGACATGAACACACCAACATTGGTTGTCAAGTGATGTTGGGAATACAAACACACACACACACACACACGCACACACACATATATATATATATACATATACACGACAAGCTTCTTTCAGTTTCCGTCTACCAAATCCACTCACAAGGCTTTGGTCGGCCCAAGGCTATAGTAGAAGACACTTGCCCAAAGTTCCACGTAGTGGGACTGAACCCGAACCATGTGGTTGGTAAGCAAACTACTTACCACACAGCCACTCCTGCGCATAACTTTTAAAATTTGCTGAAGGGTTAAGCTAGTTCTTAAGGCAGTGAGCTGACAGAAATTATTAGCTTAACAGCATTTTATCCACCTTTACTCTCAGAGTTCAAATTCTTCTAATTCCAATTCTGATTTTCATCCTTTCGATATTGATTAAATAAGTACCAGTCAAACATACTGGGATCAATGTAATCAACTAGCCTTCCACCCACACACACACCCACCCCACCCCAAATTTCAGGCCTTGTGCCTATAGTAGAAAGAGTTATTAACCCTTTCGTTACCGTATTTATTTTGAGATGCTCTGTGTTTCATTCAATTAATTTTAAATATAACAAAGAATTTAGTGAAAGAACTTAGTTATCATTAAGCTAGTGTTGGGAACATAAATTGTGACTAAGGTTTGGTGGAAGATTTTAATTCAATACTTATGAAAGTAAGACATTTGTACTACAGAGCCAGAGGCAGTTTTGGCCGGGTTGGTATCAAAAGGGTTAAGCTAGTTCTCGAAAGCAAAAATTAGCATGAAACTTTGATGGCAGGTTTTACTATATTACTTTCAATAGAACGTTTGTGTCATAGAATCAAGTTAGTCTAAGATGGGTGGAATTAGGTTCATGAAGGGTTAATTTAATAAAAAAAAAAAAGTCCTCAAATTTGTACTTTTGTACCAATATTAGAATTGACTTGTTCGACCTAAGATTGGTCTTATGCCTGATAGAATTTAC
Source organism: Octopus sinensis (assembly GCF_006345805.1). NCBI lineage: Eukaryota > Metazoa > Mollusca > Cephalopoda > Octopoda > Octopodidae > Octopus > Octopus sinensis. The sequence goes on along the minus strand of NC_043005.1, from coordinate 17,219,084 downwards.
GTGGGTATGACTAAATATACTTTTCTTTTAGGCTAAAGGTCCAAAATTTTGGTGGAGAGGGCCAGTCGATTAGATCAACCCCAGTATGCAACTGGTACTTAATTTATCAACCCTGAAAGGAGGAAAGGCAAAGTTGACCTCGGCGGAATTTGAACTCAGAATGTAAAGACATGAAATACCGTTAAGCATTTTGCCCAGCATGCTAACGTTTCTTATTTCTTTATTGCCCACCAGGGGCTAAACATAGATGGGACAAACAAGGACAGACAAAGGGATTAAGTCGATTACATCGACCCCAGTGCATAACTGGTACTTAATTTATCGACCCTGAAAGGATGAAAGGTAAAGTTGACCTCAGCGGAATTTGAACTCAGAACGTAAAGACAGACGAAATACCATTATGCGTGCTAATGTTTCTGCCAGCTCGCAGCTTGAGGGATGACTAAATATAATTTTTAAAATGTTGCTGTTCTTTTGCCTCAGATCAGATCTGGTTGAGCAGGGCTATGATCAAATACATTCCAACTGTGACCATTCCAGCTTTATGTGCAGTGAACTCGGGATCAGATTGCCTTGGAATGTGCAGGTTTTTTTAATGTAAGATAGTAGGATATGATTTGAGAGAAATTGGCTGTTGTTCATGGTAGAACAAGCAACCACATAGAGAGTCTCTTATTGGTTAGATGTAAGTACAAGTCAAGTACCGAGGTGGATTTAATTGGCCAGTTCTCTTCTACCTCACCAAACAAAGAACAAAAAAAAAAAAGTAAAAAGACTTTCTGGTCTTGTACCATGAGACACGAACCCGGACATTGTGACTTATGTTTTGTGACAAATGTGTTTGGTGGTGGTGGTGGTGGTGGTGGTGGTGGTGAAATCATTGTAATCTCTTCTTTGTGTGTATACCTTTCTCTACTATTCATTATAAGTTATTTCATCGTCCGCCGGCTTCCTGTGGAATTTCCACAAATCTGACTTGGTGGCAGAGAATTAATTGACAAGAGTCAGTAGAGCCTTGAATAGAATGCCTTGTGCAGTTTGTTCTGGTTCTTTACATTCTGAGTTCAAACCCTACCCTGGTTGTTGGACACTAAACTTAATACACTGATACATTAATTGATTTTAACACCAACCTCTGACACCTTGAGTGCCTTTAGCAGAGTTCATTTTGTTGCAGGCATTTGAACAGTTTTTCTGCTTAAAGATATCTCTCTCCCACAATTCTTGGAGGCCCTGCAAAAAGAATTGTGGGAACTGCCATATTTTCTGATTGAAAACAAAGTTTTTTAAGCCTAAAACCAAGCTACTTACCACACAACCACTCCTATGCCTATATACTGAAAAACAAAATCCCTTAACTACTATATTGCAACAGACTGGAATCTGGCGCAGCCTCTGGCCGTGTCAACAGGAGAAAGTAGATTCCTATGGAGTCAGCCTTATCTCTCATCTTTTTAGAGGCCAGTGAAGTATTGAGGGGTACTTTACTAACTGAATTGAAAACGAGCATTGAATGAGGATGATGATGATGATTACAACAGAAAAGAAGGCTGCGAATTGGCAGAATTGTTTGCATGTGCCGAACAAAATGCTTTTTGGCATTTCTTCCAGCTTTAAGTTCCGAGTTCAAATCTGACTAAGGTTGACTTTGCTTTACATCTTGTTGGAGATTGATAAAAGAAGTAACAGTTGAACACTGGAGTCAGCATAATCGACTTCCTTCATCAGCATCATCGACCCCTGGACATTACCTCCTAAGATTTATATGGCCAGTTCCCCCAGTTTCTAAGGCACATAAGTGACAGAGCCCACAACATTTTCCCTGAACAGAATGCCAGTCCATTGTAGAGTTACCCATCTACAGGTGATTGGACTGGAGTGACATGAAATGAAGTGTTTTGCTCAAGAGCACAAGGTGCTGCTCAGTCCAGGAATTGAACCCACAATCAAGTGATCATGAATGCAACACCCTAACCACTAGGCCATGTGCCTTCACCACTCAACTTACTCCATCTCTCAAAGCTGTGCCAAAATTTGAAACTAAATATAACAGGAGAAAGTAAAGCCCCTACATCATTTAGTTTTATTATTTTACATTGTTTGCACAGATTCCTCAGATAAGTCAGCCTTATCTCTCATTAGAGGGCAGTGAAGCATTGAAGGGGTACTTTACTAATTGAATTAACCCCAGTATTTCTGCCTTTATAAATATCAAGCATTGTGCCAATGTGATAATTTATTAAGGCCTGTGGACTGGCAGTAATATTAGAACAACCTGTTATCATTTTTATGTTTTGCATGATTTCGTGAATGAAATCTCCATTCACATTGCTTATACTACATCTGTACAACACCATCACCACTGACACCCTAGCCACCACCACCACTTTCAACATCACATCTACCATATTATTATTATTATTATTATTATTAGGCGTCGGGCTGACATAATTGTTAGCATGGTGAGCAAAATGCTTTGTGACGTTTTGTCCACCTTTATGTTCTGAGTTCAAATTCCGCAACGGTCAACTTTGCCTTTTATCCTTTCAGAGTCAATAGATTAAGTACCAGTTGCATACTGGGGTCAATCTAATTGACTAGCCCTCTCCCCAAAAATTTCAGGCCTTGTGCCTATAGTAGAAAGGATTATTATTATTATTATTAATAAGTGAGAGTGCAATGCATGCCATCAGAGTGACACTGGGGTGCAAATATGTGAAGCCCTATATACTCATCATGACTACTCAGTTAATAAGGGTACACCAGGCACCTCAACCATATATGAACAACATGGTGACCTCATATCAAGATAACCAACACATGGCCTTGCAGGTGGGGCCCAGTTAGAATTTTCTTCAGATTGAGTAGCCCATCCCACTCAAAAGGTTACTGAATAAGGATTATTTAACCATTTAGCATTCATTTTACCCAGCCAAATGTAATGCTTATTTATTCACATTGTTTTAAATTCATCATGCATTATCTCATAGCTTTGGGAGTTTGATGTTGTGGTTGTTTATTTTTTTAGACTGACATTGTAGGGGAGGTGTGAAAGGCTAGATCTGGCTAGTCCGAATATATAACAGGAAGAGTATTTGGGCTGAATTATGGGTTAGTTTAAATGCTAAAGGATTTAGGATGATGGATAGAACACCCATGTTTCCAAATACTGTTGCGCATGATCAGAGATGCACATATCGTCAACCACTAAGAAACATGCTCAAGTGGTTACCACCAAGCTAGTAACAAGCAAATCTGCAATATTGAGCAGAATATTTGCTGTAACCACTGCCAAGTATTGCATCAGAACTGTTGTTGTTGAGGCGGTGGGCTGGCAGAATCATTAGCACGCTGGACAAAATGCTTAGCAGCATTTTACTCGTTGCTATGTTCTGAGTTCAAATTCTGCCAAGGTCAGCATATACACACACACACACACACACACACACATATATATATATATATACACATATATACAACGGGTTTT
>NC_043005.1:17208097-17210597 GCF_006345805.1 Octopus sinensis | reverse complement strand
GTTTGTATGTGCGTATATGTATGCAGTGTAAATATATGTATGTATATATATATTATTTGTGTGTGTGTGTGTGTGTATGTATATACCATAAATAATATAAAATAGCATGATGCAACACACACCTACACTAACCTCAATAAAATACAGACACACATACTCACACACCACTTGAAAAGACTCTTTGATTCAAAACCAGTCCCACCCTTCCTATCAAAAGACTGACAAAAAGTTAAATAAAACCACACTATATATATATAAATATATATACATATATACACACATACAAACTGGTTTACTTGCTTACTTTTAGGCACACACACATGCATATTTAATCAATTAATAATGTGTTACACACACAGAGTTTTGAATAGTATGTAATGTAAGTTATACCTTTTTAAATAAACATACAATTTTGGTCTTGCTGTGAAAAGCTGTTATAGTACAGGCTTTCATCTCTCTCTCTCTCCTCTCTCTCTCTCTCTCTCTCTCTCTGGACAAAAAAAAAATAAGCAGGATCGATTTGACTAGTTTCTTGTCTTCTGGGACCTTCATCAGAGAAAGTATACCCGTCTTATGTCCACAAAGAGATCAATAGCTAATAGCAATAAAGTTGGTCACAGTTCAGCTGGTCTGCCTAATTTGCATATCAGTGCAAATGCTGCTTACAACAATTCTGTTACTCTTTTACTTGTTTCAGTCATTTGACTGTGGCCATGCTGGAGCACCGCCTTTAGTCGAGCAAATCGACCCCAGGACTTATTCTTTGTAAGCCTAGTACTTATTCTATTGTAAGCCTAGTACTTATTCTATCGGTCTCTTTTGCCGAACCGCTAAGTTACAGGGACGTAAACACACCAGCATCGGTTGTCAAGCGATGTTGAGGGGACAGACACACACACACATATATATAATGATATATACGACAGGCTTCTTTCAGTTCCCGTCTACCAAATCCACTCAGAAGGCTTTGGTCGGCCCGAGGCTATAGTAGAAGACACTTGCCCAAGATGCCACACACTGGGACTGAACCCAGAACCATGTGGTTGGTAAGCAAGCTACTTACCACACAGCCACTCCTACGTCTATATATTCATAATTAATTAATTAATTAATGCACTTGACAGTATTTATTTTGGATAATTTGATAATAATGAACTTATTGAATACAGTATTCAGGTGCACTGCAAATTTCTCATGTAATGTATGTTAAACCATTTTTGATAAACCTTCAATTTTTATCCTTGGTATATAAGTTGTATAATAACTGATAAAAGATGCTGGAACTGTTTTAATTAAGCACCCAGACCACTCTGCGAAGTGATTGGCATCAGGAAGAGCATCCAGCCATAAAAGCCAAACCCACAACAGACAGTAGAGCTTCTTTCAGTTTCCGCTTACCAAATCCACTCACAAGGCTTTGGTCAGCCCAAGGCTATAGTAGAAGGCACTTGCCGAAAGTGCCATGCAGTGGGACTGAACCCGGAACCATGTGCTTGGTAAGCAAGCTAATTACCACACAGCCACTCCTGCGCCTATGTATGTGTATATATTTGTTTATCTGTACACAATAATCAATCAGTGGACAATCAAAATTGAACTATATGCATATATTATACATGTATGAACACACACACACATACATGCATGCATGCACGCATGCACATACAATACATTTATCTAAAACAGATGTATAGGTTGTAGATAACATTTCTTTTTAAGCACCAAAAGTACTTCATATAATGAAAGTTTATCTCATTAAAAAAAATTTGGATGGCTTTTAGTTGCTATTAACACACACACACCAAAATTGTCTAAGCATTTTTCCAGGCCTTATATCTATTCAAGAACTCAGTACACACACACACACACATTAATCATATATATTTTTATCCTCTCTGTGTGTATTTGTGTATGTATGTACGTATGTGCGTGTGTGAGATATATATATATATATATATATATCACCATGACCGACCAGACTATAAGATGTTGCTACACATCACTGGTCACAATGCGCTTTGCATTGTTGTAGCCTTCAAATGACGCCACCCCGCTGGCTAAGCGAGCAAGCCAGCAGAAGAAAGAGTGAGAGAAAGTTGTGGAGAAAGAGTACAGCAGGGATCGCCACCACCCACTGCCAGAGCCTCGTGGAGCTTTTAGGTGTTTTCGCTCAATAAACACTCACAACGCCCAGTCTAGGAATCGAAACTGCAATCCTAGGACCGCGAGTCTGCTGTCCTAACCACTGGGCCATTGCACCTCCACATATATATATATGTATATATATAGTCAAAGGGATAATTTATGCATATGGTGGTAGTGATGGTGGCAACAGCGTGCTGCCAGAATTGTTTGCACAGCACACAAAATTCTTATTCCATTCCACCCTGTATCCACCCTGTAGTATTTTGCCCCGTATCAGCACAATTAACCCCCATAGGGCAATTATCCCCTCTCCAGTATATATAGAAGTTTTAAATTATCTAGGCTCAGGAGTGGC